>NC_056735.1:1213451403-1213477908 GCF_019279795.1 Protopterus annectens
TTTACAAAAATTGGATATCCCTTTACCAAGGCTGATACGTGCTCATTCAACCAGGTCCATAGCAACTTCCTCTGTTTTTTATTCACAAGCTTCCATGGATGAAATATGTGCAGCAGCAACTTCGGCTTCCCCACATACCTTTATCACTCATTACAACCTGGATTTGATATCAAGATCTAGAGAATCATATGGCTCAATGGTGCTTAGGAATATCCTTCCTTGAGTCCATCCTGGGATTTAGGTAGATGGGGACTCTGTCCCATCATTTGAGGACAGAAAGAAAATTGACAAGATCAGATAAAGAATTTATGTAGTTACCATAAAGTTCCATCTGTATTGTCCATTTTCATTCTTCCCCCAACTCTCCACCCACCAACCCCCATCCTTATGGCTTTTTTGAAATATTGAGTGGATATAAACAATTTTGTATATTCCAAACATTATAAAGCTTCAGATGTAGCCGTGTCTAATAATTTTCTATGTTTACATTTATGTCAGTTTGTATAAGAATTTTTCTTTATGCTGTAGCCAGAGCCAGCAAACAAGATCTAAGATAATTGGATTGGTGCATTCTGGATAAGGGAGAACCCGAGAGTTCTAAGTTGCAATGACCGCGTCTTATCCAACAGATAGGCACCAAAGCAATCTGTTGAGGAAGAATGAAAATGGACAACATACATGGAAAGTTATGGTAAGTACATAACTTTTGTATTAAAATGTTAAGGGAATTAATAAGTTGTGGGGATTTAAAAGTAAGAGAGAATAGACATATAAAGGGGAGTTTTTAAGACTTAATTTGATTATATAGTTTACTCTAAAGACGTGAAAGAAATAATGAAGTACACATGGCAGAGTTTTCAGATCATAGGGCAGTGTGGGCTAGAATAGGGAAAGACTTCAGTAATAAAAGGGGAAAAGGATAAAGAGATAAACTGCAGAGTTTAAAAGGGAAGGAGAAATCTCCAAAGCCAAATTCATGCTTCTTAAGACAGAAGTGGCGAACTTTGACACCCATGCAGATGGGCAGTACAGTTACAACTGCTGAATCCTAAACAAATGCACTCTATAAGCACTTACACACGAGTGCGTGGATCATGCTATCCCAAACAGAACCAAAACTCTATCCTCCAAAAAAAGGAAGCCAATCTGGTGGTCCCCTGCTGTAAACAAACTCTGCAACAGAAGGAAGAAAGTGTTGCAAAAGAGTAAAATCCCATGAGTGGAGGAGCTCCCTGGTCAGCCTCAGCTGAGATCCCTTATAAGATCCTCCAAAGCTAGCTACGAAAACAAAATTGCCACTGATTCTAAGGACAACAACAAAGCATTCTATAGCTATGTCAAGAATCGCAATGGCAACACCCAGATCTGCTCTGAGTTACAGCACAATGGCACAAAAATTACAGAACCAACTGATATTGCCAACATCTTGGCAGGTAGGTTCAATGCTAACTTTACCCCCCCCCCACCTCACTTCCTAAAGGGCCCATATCTATACAGGAAGAATGCAGAGTCCCTGTAATCACAACTACGCAGGTAAAAGCTGCACTCTCTAAAGCCAAAAACACAGCATCCATGGGACCGGACAACATCCCAGGCTGCGTTTTACACAAACTGGCTCCCCACCTAAGCACCATGTTCCGTCATAGCCTCACGTCAGGCTTTGTGCCCAATGAATGGCGCACAGCAAGTGTTATCCCATTCCACAAAGGAGGAGCTACCACTGATCCCGGGAACTATCACCCTATTAGCCTGATGGGCCTGGTTTGTAAGGCCATGGATCGTATCATCATGGAACTCATAAACAAAGACACTGGTAACCTCCAAACTCTGGACCCCACCCAGTTTGGGTTTGTGAAAGTCAGATCATGCCTCCTGAACCTGATCAACTTCTTTGAGGCAGTCACCAAAGCCGTAGACAAGGGTAAGGTGGTTCACACAGCCTATCTTGACCTCGCCAAGGCTTTCAGCACCATCCCTCATTCTGGAATTATAGCTAAACTCACTAAACAAGGTATAAATCCCTATGTCACAAGATGGGTCGCCAACTGGCTCACTGACAGAACCCACACTGTAAAAGTTGCAGACTCCAAATCTGACTTCATACCAGTAACAAGTGGAGTACCACAGGGTTCCGTCTTGGGACTTCTCCTGTTTGGTATCTACTTCTCTGAAGTACAGGCTAACACAGAAGGCCTTTCGCTAACAAAGTTCGCAGATGACTTCAAACTAGGAGCCATAGTAGAGTCCCCAAATGACATGGACATCCTACAGAATGACCTTACTGAGACAGATGCCTGGTGTCAGAGCCATGGCCTCAAGCTCAATGCCAAAAAGTGCATTGTCATCCCCTTTGGTAACAACTCTGTACCCATGAACTACCACATAGGAGGCAGTCTACTTAATGCTGAATGTGTGACAAGAGACCTTGAGACCCAGGTGGACCGTAGTGTCTCCTTTAGTAATCACATCACCACAGTAAGGAAGTCCTTCTACGTGGCACACCTCATCACAAAAGGGTTCTCATCCAGGAAAAAAGAGGTCATTCATTGTTCCCCTCTACTCGACACTCATTAGACCCATTATAGAGTACAATGCCCCTTTTGGAATGTACCTCACAAGACATCTGCAGCAACTGGAAAGGCCACAAAAGTACCTCACAAAGAGGATTACTGGCCTCAAACAGATGCCCTACACTGACCATCTCAAAAAACTCCAGCTTTACTCTGTAGCATATCGCCTACTCAGAGGTGAGCTCTGCCTAACATATAAAGCTATGTCAAACCCAGAGCTGTTGGACATGGTACACCTAAATAAATCCCTCCAAGCTGCATGCTCTAGGGACCTAAACCGTGTCACCACAATAAACAGGACATGCTGGAGGGATAGATTCCTGTCCCAGAGACTTCCCATACTCTGGAACAAGCTGCCCATCTATGTCAAGCAAAGTTCCTCATTAGCACTCCTCAAGAAAAATCTTGATGAGTGGATGGGAAATAGGAAATACACCCCAGGGATCATTTCTGTGGCTCTGCTAGACAGGGGCATAGGAAAATAACTTTCTTGGGTGGCGTAAGCCAGGGAACCTTGTTGTCTAGGCTTACTTAGGCCTTTGGGTACCTATGATAAGAGAAATATAAGTATGGAAAGATCATGTGACAGACCATTTTATAAAAATTGGATACCGTCGTGGGTAATATATAAGCAGAAGTATAAAAATAAATTTAGAAGTGAAAAGAATAAAAAAAGGGATAAGTTAAATGTAAAGAAATTTTATGGAGTTATGAAAAAGAGATCAAATAAGGAAGTGACAAAATGAGCAAAATAGAAAAAAAAACAATGTATGAAAAGATTAGAAAAAAATGAAAGTTGTCAGGCATATATTTTTGTTTCTGAAAGGAAAAAAAGATGAGTTTCCTTTATTTAAGAAAAGAAGTAAAAATGAGAGAAGAAAGGATGGGTGCTGTCTTAAATGACAAAGATGACATAAAGTACAAATCAGATATGGAAGAGGTAGAGGGTTTTGGAGAAAAATAGTCAATGGATGGACAAGAATGGAAAATGAAAAAATATCTGAAAAGATATTTTTTTTAGAAAATGATATTACAATAAAAGCATTAGAGAAGATGATAAAATAAGGTAAGAATGAGTGAGCACCAGGATTGAATGGTATAAGCAAGAAGATAAGAATGTGTCAGTGCCGGAACTGAATGGTCTAAGGTACGAGTATTATAAGGAAATGAATAAAAATGAAATGTTTGTTTTAGAAAAATGTTAAATGAAAGGATGAAGTATGGAAAAAGACATGATGGGGTGATAAAATGAAAAGTAGGAAGAAGCACAAATACAGATAATACAGTAAAAACAGCTGAGTAAAGTGCATTTTTAAGTGGGAAGGTAGGAAATGGAAGATAATTCAAGTTTAAGGAACTTCCCATTTGATTTCTCATTGTACAGAAGAATGAGCTGATGAGATGAGACTGGCAAGAATGTCCAAAATCAGATATATAGTAGGACCGGCAACTCAAAAACCACCAAGTTTAAAAAGCACCAAAGCAGTAGGACAAGTGGGTGGGAAAAATCAAATGCGGACTTAGAGAAGTAATAGGCAGAGAACAGCAAGTCAGGCAAGCACTACAGCTAAATAAAGATGCCACTAAATATCTGTAGTTAAATGAGGAATGCTATTTCTCGGCTCATCTCACTAATTAGCTGGATGTTATTCATTGTCTCCAAAATAATTATTTTCTAACTGAGCCTAACTAAAATCTCTTAAAGCTCCAAAAAAGAACAAAAAAAACTAAGTAACCTACCCTTAAATGAACAACTCCAATCCAAAATCAAATGCAGAGATCCACAACAGTCAGGCAGAGAACAGCAAGTCAAACAAGCACACTACCCAGCCTAGTGTGCTGTAGGCCTCATTCTTGTCACACAACAGTGATCCCACGCTTTCTATCACCTATGATGATTTAACTCATTATTAAATTGCTACAGTAATGAGTCCAGTAGAGCTGCACAGCATACTTGACAATATGACATATCTCTTCTACTGTTTAATCTGCTGATGTATATACTACATTTCATGCACAACTAAAATAATCACTGACTTACCCAGCTATTGGTCTAGGTTTTATGTACTTCTGACACCACAGATTCACTAATATCAACATTTGGGGGACAGCCTTAGCTGAATTGGTGCTGTAATATCATTCTACCATCCTGCCTATCCACGCTATCCCAACATTTTTTCTTCTTTTCCTCACAGTTTGTCTTACTCTTTCAGTTTTTTTCTTGCACTGTCTAATTCAGTACATACTGACTAGGCAAAACTGCACTCTGATACATTGGAGGAAATAACTGTATTAAGCTAGGGATCTGGGAGCTGCTAGGCACCCAAAATCCATAGGGCCCTAGATGTTGTGAGGTGTATGTCAGACTTTTTAAACAACCATTAATAACCTGAAAGAAATCAGATTGATGAAAGAAATTTAGTCTTATTCTTCAGCTTTGCTTTTTTCTATTTCTTTTCAAGACACACTAATTGACCAAGACCATACTTGGAGGAAAATGCTGGTTAAGGTCTTTGCCTCCCTTGCACATGGTTCAATCCTGACCTCTGACCAAAGCCTGTTTAGAGTTTGCACATTTTTCTTGAGTATCTGTGTGGTTCCTCCCACCTCCGAAAAACATGAGTGTTTCCATCTCAAACTCACCTAAGAGTGGGGCTGTGGGCAGCAGCACAGAGTCAAGATGGTTCCCTATGGAGGAAGAGTTATATAAAACAACCACTTTGGGCATTTACTGTGGTACACAATATCCTCAAAATAAGAGAGTACCGATCACAGACTGCATGCCGTGGCAAGGCTAGCCACTAGAGGATGTACAAATATGGCTGTAAGTGATGTGGTTGTGTTGACTGATGTCACCAAAATTACCATGGGTATTTGTGATAAGTGGCTTGCAGCCCGGTTTACTGTGACCTGTGCCAGGCACCAATGCATACAGTGGGAGGGGAGATATGTGCCCCGACTGACCATTTTGTGCTAACTACAAACCCCAGCAGCTTTGGATCAATAAGCTACTGGCCAAGTGGTGTGCAGTTTCTCATGCCAAACATGAACTAAGAATTGCCACACTCAGTGAAGGCATACTGACAAAGCTTAGAAGTAAGGAGGTAGCTGGACATGGTTTAACCAGGAGACAAGATGGAAGGGCAGTGCAACAAAACCTCTTGGCTTGGGAACCAGAATCTACCGCTCATGAGGAGGACAGGCTAGAAATGGCATCAAAACTTTGGTGAGGGAGAGGCTTCAGAAGACAGCAAGGAAAGTTAATTAGTGACAGACTCATGGCAGTCAGACTCTAGTGTAATGATAGGTCAGTATTCATAATCCTAGCCTATGCTGCACAGCACGATTGTGATATTGAGGAAAGAGTGAGTTCAGACAGCAGTTTCAGGACCAAATACACAAAGCAGAATAACAGGAATTGGCATTGATTATCAGTGACCTGAATGCACGTAAGGAAAAGGGCACTGGGGTAGAGTCAGTGACTGCAGAGTCAGCCCCAGGTAAATAGTTGGCCCACAGCATAACTAACCCACTGGTTGCCACAGTCAGTTACGAACAGTGGTCAGAGTAAGCTCTAAGGTCAACAGAGACCAGGCTTAAAACCTGGAAGCTTACTGTAGAGAAAGCATAGAAGTTCAAGGAATTACTCAGGGCTCTAACACCTCAAGAAGAAGAGGCAGTAGGTGGAGTTGAAGAAGAATGGCAGAGCTTCAAAACAGCATGTGTAAGAGAGTCCGAACAGATATGGTGTTGAGTAAGGTAGGGAAATAAGGTTTATAAGGAAAGCTGGTGGAATGCAGAAGTAGTGCAGGAAGTTATCAAAAGAAAGGAAAGCAGGAAAGAGTGGGAGATAGAAAAGCCAGATGCAGCTAGGAAGGAATACTGGTTGGCTAACTAAGAGGCTAAAAGAGGAGTTGCATTAGCAAAGAACAAAACATCACCGGCCCTATACCATCTTCTGGAAAGTTATTCATCAGATGACACAAACAAACTCTATTAGGCGGCATGGCAAAGATGGAAAAATAAAGAAGACACCCTTTATAACAGATGCTAGAAACAACCTGCTCACTAGTGACCAGGTCATCAGAGGTACATAGAAAGATAGTTTCTGAATGAAAAAAATCCCCATCAAAGCTGTAATAACCCTGACACAGCCTACTGAGAGAGAAGGAGTCCACCAAAGAAGAACAGCACTAAGGAGAATGAATTTAGGGAAAGCAGCAGGCTCACATGAGGTCATGGCAGATATGATCAAGATGTTGGGTGAGATAGAGGAAAATTGGCTTCTGCAGGTATTCATTGCAGTATAGAGAGAGAGAGAGACATATCTCAGAGGACTGGAGAATAAGCATACTAGTGCCAGTATTCAAGAACAATGGAGACATTCACAAGTGTGGACTGTCCAGAGGAATCAAACTCTTACCCCACTGCATGAATGTTCTGGCGAGGGTGACAAACAAATATGCAGAGTAGTACAAAGTAATATGGGAAATATGCAGTTCAGATTCAGATCAGGATGCAACATAACCAACCCAATGTTTGCAGTGAGACATGCTAAAAATGAGGAGAGAGTCAACGAGGCATTCCTAAACTTGAAAAAAAAAATTGATAAGATCCCAAGAAAGCTGTTTTGGGCAGTATTGTGCTGGTTTGAACTCCCAGAAACATTGGTAGAGTTAATGAAAGCTGTGTAGAAGGACCCAATGACTCAAGTACAAACATTGGTCTTACAGAGGGGTTCCCATTGGGAGTGGGTGTGCTTCAAGGTTCAGCTGTGAGCCCACTGCTGTTCATACTGGTGATGGACTACATTATCAAACAGATCAGAGGGATCAGATCAACATGATTACTGTATGCAAATGATGTGACATTACAGACAGAATCTGAGCAGGAACTTTAGCAAATGGTAGGGGAATGAAATACAAAGCTGAAGCCACATGGGATGAAACTTGAGTACAGATAAGACAGTTGCAATGGCAGCAAATGGGGAAATCAGAAGAAGCTGAAAATTGAAATAAAACGGAAAATAGTGGAACAGGTAAACAACTTCAAGTATCTAGGAGGGATGGTTGAGGAGAAGGGAAGTCTAAATGAAGCAGTCAAAGATAGAATCAAAGGGGCGGCAGTCAACTGGCACATAGTGTCAGGGGTAGTGTATGACAGAAGATTGTCAAAGAAGCTGAAAATTAAGATCTACAAAACAGTGGTGAGACCAGTACTACTATATGGTACAGAAACCTGGGCAGTAAAGGCATTGCAGTTGAGGAAGCTAGAGGTGATGGAGATGAAGTGCCTGAGCTTAGTGGTAGGTAGCAAACTGTGGGATAAATGAAGAAATGAGGACATAAGAACAAAAACCAAAATAGCTCTAATTGCAGAAAAGGTCAAAGAGGACAGATTATATTGGTTTGGGCACATGTGCAGGAAAGTAGAAGACAATCTGGTGAAGAACATTTGAGACAGATAGGAAGAAGACAAGATGAAACAAGGGCATCCAGCAAAAAGGTGGATGGATTGAGTGATGGAAGACCTGTGACAGTTAAACATGCCTGTTGAAGATGGTAGGAGAGTGGCATTAAATAGAGAGACATGGAGAGAAGTGCCATGACACCCTTTTCCCAAGTAAAAAAATGGCAAAAGGGGAGTTGATGATTTATGATGATTCTTGAGAAAGTGGTTTTAAATTCAGCTGGAGTTGTTTTTGAGCAGCTAGGCATTTGTGGACTCATTCCAGTCTGATTTTAAGGTTTGACACAGTAGTGAGATAACTCATTCTAGAGTTTTTAACAATCCTCTTACTTGTGAAAGATCAGCATTATTACAAAGTTTGTGTCCTCCTTGATTTCTTATCAGCATTTGATTTAGTGGATTGCTCTACTCTTACATTGTTTTGAGTCTCTGGAATAGTCCTTGACTGGTTTGTCTCATATTTATCATGTTGTACCCAGACAGTGGATTCATGACGTAATTCATCCTCCTTCTCCCTCCCTTTGGTTTGAGCAGTACCAAAGAGCTTCCAGCCTCGGCTCACTATTGTTTTCTAACCACTTATTGCCACTAAGTGATGTTATTCATTTGAGAGGTCTGCAGTAAAATTTATATGCTGACAATACAGTTTTTCCAATCTTTCCCTTGGGAATCTGTGTCTGACATTATTTGCCTCTCTTAAGATCTGGAATACATCCACAATTGGATCATCTTAGTTTCATAAGTAAGTACAAGGGTAGCTGCCCTTGCAGGCCATTTTAAGCCTAGCCAATTTCTCTTTTGATACTTGAATTAAACTGCCATGTTTGGTGTTAGATTGCCTTTAGCCATCCCATGCTTGCTAATTATATATTAACCCTAATGAGAATAGCTGGGATCATACCATAGGTAATTTGAGGGGACTCGTGTTTGGGATAAATCATTTAGGCACTGCCTCTGTCCATTAGTGGTATGAAGCAATCCTGGGATAGATTTTGTGTTCCCCATCCATAGATCCAACTTGTGCTTTAATATGGAAAGGGATGAGCTTTGATGTGAAGTTGTCCTATCTCGCCTTCATTCTCTACTGATGGGTTCAGAGCCTATCGTCTGTTCCGACTGGGCCATTTACTAAAGCTCAAGGTATTCAACTAGCTTGTGGCTCACTCCCTATCCTATGATTCTGTAGGGCATTCCCCAGATCTCATTTGCCGCTAAAATGGATGGAGTGTCTCATCTAGCTCTGGCTAAGTGAAATTGTTTTTTTTCTACTTACATCTTCAATATTTCAAAAAATATTTTTACTATTTAATAATTTGGTATTTTCCTTTCTTCTACATGTGTTCTAATGCTTCTTTATATATATATATATATATATATATATATATATATATATATATATATATATACACACACACACACTGCTGTTAGTTCTTGTTTGGCATGTGTTGTTATGCCTCAGTAACCCTATTTAGAATAAAAGTGTACTTCTTGTATGTTTACATAATGTTAGATAGAAATTGATATTAGGGTAGTTAAAAACCTTTACGTAATTACTTAGGATTTTTTGCTTGTTATCAGCGTTCTGTTAAGGCTAGAGTGTGTTTATTTAGATATTGAGCCTGTTTTACGTAGAGGGCTGTTTTTTTCTTTTCGCTTTATATCTTCATTACACTTATAGTTCTAGCAGAGTGCTATTTTTCCTTTTTCAGCAAGAAGTGTTGTAATTGTGTGTGAATCCCTTGCTCTTCCCCTTATAATTCATTTTATTTAAAGAGCTATTGACCCCCGTTTTAATTAGAGGGCTGTTTTTCCTTATTCTTGGTGTGTTTTGTATTGGATAGCGTTAAAAATGTTGAAGCATCCTAAAGAGACTAAACCTTCAGGGCTTAAGAGGTGCCCTAAGTGTTCTCAAAAAATGTCCATTACAGATGGAGACACTGATTGCGTTTATTGTTTGGGAGCCCAGCATTTACAGGAGTCTTGCTCGATTTGCCAGTCCTTCAGCTCAAGAGTCCTTCATGAAGGAAGGAATAAGCTGATCCTTAAGGGCCTACTTAAGTCTTCTTTTTTTGAAGCTTTAGAGCAGGGTCAAAGCCTTTCAAAAGAGTCTGTATCCCCTTCTCAGAAATCAGACAAGGGCTCTAAAAGACCATCTTCTGATAGATTGGAACAGTCAAAACAAGTTTCAAATGTATCAGAGCCCATTGAACTTGTTCGACCTTCCTCCTCAGCTCCATTTGTTTCAGGGCTGATGGTGTTGCAAGTTAGGAGCCACTCACCTGCTTTGGGACTGGATTCTCCTACACTTAGGTCACTAATACTTCTGTCTGTGGCATCTCCAGCCCCATCCTCTCATTCTTCCAGGAGACTTTCAGACTATGATATGGATGGTCTAGTGCAGAAGCTATTGAGGATGCCAGCGCTAGCCAAAATTTTGTCGGAACCAACCCAGTCGGCTTCGGAACCGACCAGACCCATCCCTTCTACTTCAATTCCTCCTCCGAGTCATATTGTGGCTTTGGAGCTGGAATGTGTGGAACTGATAAAGGAGGAGCCATCGGCGTGGAGACCTACTTTGGCATCTTCAGCTTTGACTGCTTAGACTACCTCAGTGCCATCTGAGGTGTCTAGGGGCCGACACTCCCCGGTCTGGTCCATAGGGGACAATCGGACTGAGTTTTTATCGGTTCCGAACTTGCTTCTCGGGGCCTCTGCTTGGGTGAGTTCAGCTCCTACCTCGGTCTCAGAGCTGCCCCCTGCGGTGCCGGGGGAATATTCTGGTTCCTCAGAGCTGGGGGTTTCCTCAGATCACAGGAGGGGGGCTTTTGCGGCTATGCGGAGAGCTTTGTCCCCATGGGCATCCTTTCTCTCAGATCTTCCTGTTCCTCCCCTAAGGCACCAGTATCTGTTTCTGCACAGTCGATCCCACAGCAGTGTAGAGACCTGAAGCCTCAGGAAGCCTCAGAGGGTGAACACCTCTCTTCCGGAACCTCTCCGGAATGCCCATTCAAAGAGGCATCTCAGAACAGACTATGTAAGAGGAAGCATTTGGACTCCCCAGAGGAGTCCCTCACATCAGATACAGACCTCAGTGAATCAGAAGGGTCCCCACGGTCGCCCTCTGAAGATGTCTCTTTTGCAGACATCTTAGAAGTCCTTAAGCAGAGAGGGGTTGGAAGGCCACCACCCCTTCTGACAAGGAGTCCGTTTACCTGAAGGCTTTTGGGTCTCGACCTTCTGCCACTTGGGTGTCTCCGCCTTTCGACGAGCTTATGGAATTAGTTTGTCGAAAGGCTTGGGAGTCTCAGGACACAGTGGAACCTGTCCCTAGGAAGCCAAATAAATTTATAACATCCCTGGAAGACCAGACCTTTCTCCCTAAAGGTGTTCTCATAGATGCTGTGGTGGTGGGGGGAGCCACCAAAAAGGAGTTATCAGAAACATCCAAGTGTGTCTATCCCCCGAACAGAGTCGCGTATGATGGACAGATATGGTAAGCGCATGTTCTCTTCAATGACCTTTACACTACAGTCCCTGAATTGTAACTTTCTGGAGCCCTTCAGGTCATGCTTCATTACTACCCCCTTCGATGGCTCGTCACTTTTCGGGCCAAAAGTCAAAGAAACTCTGACCAGATGTGAACAGGAAGGAAGGACTCTCTCTGCCATCGGAGTCCATTTTTCCACACCTTCTGACCCTATCCCAAGGGTCAAAAGGGAGGAAAAATGTGATTTCAGAAAACCCAGAGCGCCTTTCAAAACGCACATGGTGAACCTTCCTACAGGGGCAGAGGAGGCGGTAATAATGGAAGACGCCGACCGGGCAACCGAGAATAGTTCTTCGGTAAGCCCTTTCAGCGTTCCTGAAAGGAAGCCTGCCTGTCCCCCTCTGGAGGCAGTCGGGGGTCACTTATCCTTGTACCCAGATGCCTGGCTAAAAATAAAAGACAAGTGGGTATAAAAGATCATATCCGGAGGTTAATCTATTCCCTTTTCCTTGCCACCCCCACTAATGAAAAGTGTTCTGGACATTCCACCCAGTCACAGGAAGCAAGCAACCATCGAAATTCAAACGTTGCTAGAAAGAGAGCCATCCAAATGGTCCCCCGCAGACCAGATAGGATCCAGAACTTACACGAGGTTCTTTTTAGTTCCAAAGAAAACAGGGGACTTGAGACCCATACTGGATCTCAACAGTTTAAACAGATCTGTAAAGTTCCGGATGGTTACGCTGCAGTTGATGCTCCCTTTTCTGAGAAAAGACAATTGGATGTGCTCTATAGACCTCCAGGATGTGTACTACCACATAAAAATGTACAGGCCATCCAGGAGTCTTCTGCGCTTTCAGCTGGGAGCCAGTCAGAGACAGTCATTACCAATTCTGAGCCCTACCCTTTTGGTCTCATTACAGCCCCCAGTGTGTTCACCAAATATATGGCAGTGGTCACTGCTCACCTGAGGCATTTAGGATTCCGGATGTTTCCATATCTGGACGACTGGCTCCTAACTGCCACCACAAGCATCTACTTTCACAAGCAAGAGACACTACCTTGAATACCTGTGCTCAGTTAGGAATTACAGTAAACTATGAAAAGTCTGCCTTATTGCCATCTCAACATATTGTCTTTATAGGCGCAGACTTAGACATGATTACAATGATGGTAAAACTTCCACCAGACAGGATGCAAACCGTACCAGCACAGGTTCGAGACCTCCTCTCAAAAACAAAGGTTCAAGCAAGGACAATTCTCAAAGTATTGGGTATGATGGCAGCAAAAACTATGATCCCCCTAGCTCGGATGCACATGAGAATCTTACAGTGGCTCCTATTCACCCAATGGTCCATGCAGGAGCTTCAGTGTCACACCAGATAATGTTAACCGAAGAGACCTACGTTGGTGGCTACATTGGGATCAAGTGACCTTAGGTCGTCCTTTCATTCTCCCGTCCCCTCTAGCTACAGTGACTACGGATGCCTCCCAGATAGGGTGGGGGGGGGGTCATTATGCACATCAATGTCCTAGAGATGAGAACGGTGCTTCTGGTATTGCAGACATTTCAACACTCTCCTCCACTGGGAACAATTGCAGTCCAGACAGATGTCAGTGGTTTGGTATATAAACAAACCAGGAGGAACCAAATCCTACCCCCTTTGTCGAGAGGCCCTGAGAGTATGGCAGTGGGCGACTTCCTCCCAGTGCTTTCTGATAGCAGTGCACATCCCAGGGAAATCCAACGTGATAGCAGACAAACTCAGCAGAGCAATTCTAATGCCTCATGAGTGGTCCCTGAAACAAGTAGCAGTGGAAATGATTTTCCAAAAATGGGGCCAGCCTTACTGCGATCTTTTTGCCATGTCCATAAACACAAAATGCAGCAGCTACTTTGCCCTAATCCCCAAGGGATGCACCTGTACACGATTGACCCCTGGCTCTCCTCTACGCTTTCCCTCCTTTTCCAGTGATACCCAAAGTTCTTCAGAAAGCTGGTGCTTTGGGAAGGAGCTTAATTCTGAAAGCCCCTTACTGGCCTTGCCAGATTTGGTTCCCCTTCCTACAGCCTCATCTTCAGGAAGAGCCTTGTATTTTTGACCCAGTACCAGATCTCCTGACACATTCATCGGGGGCTCTTCATCCATCCCTTCAGAGCTTCAAGTTGACAGCTTGGCTGCTCCAATTCCAAACATTGCCAGGCTACAAAACCTTTCATTTTCAGCATAATATATCCTGATTTCTTCTCACAAGACATCTGACAAAAGATTATATCTCAGCAAATGGAAGAGATTTTCAATCTGGGCACTAGAGAATCCTATTGGTCCTTATTCAGCACCTATACCTTCTATCCTAGAGTTCTTGACAAAGCTTTTTAATGAGGGAGCAGCTAGCTAAAGCTATTATTCGAGTACAATTAGCAGCAATCTCAAATTTTCATTTTAGGAATGAAGGACCAAACACTATGTCCCACAGACTTTCGGAGGCTTTTCTGAGAGGTACTAATCTTTTGATACCCCCCCATTAAACCCCCACCATGGAACCTAAATTTCAAACTATCCAGAATAATTCTTCCCCCCTTTGAGCCTTCATCATCATGTAACTTAAAGTTCTTAACATAAAAGACCATTTTTCTAGTGGCCATTACCTCAGCTAGGAGAGTTTCAGAGTTGCACCATATATGTTGTTCCAAAATGACAGGGTGTCACTCCGAACAAATCCAACTTTTCTACCAAAAGTATGTTCAGATTCCAATTTGAACCAGTCCATAGACTTGCCAGTTTTCTTTTCCCCAGTGTGGCAATAAGGCAGAATATATGCTTCACCAACTTGATGTCCATAGCCAGTTGCACTTCTATCTACACAGAACAAAATATTTTAGGAAAACAGATCAACTATTTTATCCTTTTCAGAATACAAAAAAGGACTGCCTGTAGCAAAAACTACTGTATCTAGGAGGCTGTCAGACTGCATTTCATTCACTTATAAGTCAGTAAATAAACAGCTTCCAGACAAGATAAGAGCACATTTTACTAGAGCTGTCTCCACCTCCTCTGCATTTCGGGCTAAACTGCCAATAGACACCATCTGTGCAGCAGCTACATGGGCGAGGCCTCATACCTTTATCACTCATTACAAAGTATATTTGGCCTTCAGGGACAGGGCCTCTTTTGGGTCCACTGTTTTGAATAATATACTCCCATGAGCCACCCAAGAAGATTGGTGCTAGGGACACTGTCCCATCAGTAGAGAATGAAGGTGAGATAGGACAAGTTCACATAAAGAAGTTATGTACCTACCATAATGTTCCATGTGAGTTGTCCATCTCGCCTTTATTCTTATATCCCACCCTCCTACTCCCTTCCTTTGGCTCCTGGAGAAACGAGAGGTTCAAATTCTGCACCTAATGGTCTTTGACCCTCTTCTTAGATTACCATCTTATAGAAAACCTTTTTTCTTTATACATGTATATTTGATTACATACTAGTAATTTCTATATCGGCAAACAAGATCTGGGGAATGCCCTACAGCATCATGGGATAGGGAGTGAGCCACTAGCTAGTTGAAGACCTTGAGCTTTAGTAATTGGCTGAGTCGGAACCGAGGATTGGTTCCGAACACATCAGTAGAGAATGAAGGTGAGATAGACCACTCACATGGAATGTTATGGTAGGTACATAACTTTTTTTTTCCATAGATGGGGACTCAGTTCCAGAGCAGTGGTATCTTCTGGGAGATGTACCTATCAGGCCAAACCATTCTGCTTTTGTTGTAGAAGAGATATAGATTCCTAGACTGATTTTTTTCTGATGCCATTTGACTTGCTAATGTGCAATAAATCTATCAGTAGTGGGTCGGAGGATGACTTGAATGTCTGACACCATGTCAGGTCATCTCTTAGCAGTTTTTAGTATGCCAAGTATAGTGACAGGGCTTTGAGTTAGTCCATGTAGGACATATTGTTCAGTAAGGTATCTCAGTGGGCATTCCAGTTCTTTCCTTGTCAGGAGAGAGACATGCGAAAAGGTGCATTATACTCAATGATTGGACTAATGAGGGCTGTGTTAAAGGCAACAATGACACCCCTATATCTAGACACAATTTATTTGTTTATAAACTGTGCAACATAGAAGGACTTACTTATGATAAGCACATGTTGGTCAAAAGTTAGGCCACTGTCTCAATAAGTTCCCAAATTCCAAACTGGGTCATCTCTTAGGGGTATGTGGTCAGTGTGGTAGTTCTGTGGGTGTATGACTTCCTAATAGATACAGTAATGCACTTTTTGGTATTTAGTTTGTAGTTTGATTTTTGGCAGTAATTTATTTGGGATAAATCTTCCTTCAGGATGGCTAAGACATTTGGTTATTTAATGACTGCTCCTAAGTTGTAGTCTTCTGCAAATATAGTCAGCCAGAGCTCTTTGGTACCAATTTTACTTCAGCAAAGTAGATGCCAAACAAGCGAGGTCCCAGTAGGGAACCCTGGGGAACTCCTCTGGTCTGTTTATGGAGGTAACTTCTCCTATTTTGATTTCCTGTATTCTTATCTGTAAGCCATTTGGAAATCCAGTGGGTGATGCAGGGGATTATTTTCAGTTTATTTAGCTTTTCTACTGTGCGTGAGTGAGGAATGTAATCAAAAGCTTTAGCCTTCTCATGGTATGTGGTGTGCACAATTTAACCTTCATTCATTGCTTTGATAACCTTTTCAAAAAAGTCTTCCATCTTGAGTAAATACGACCAGTGCTTGATGAATGCAATCTGAGATGGGTCCAGTGTTTGAATATTTCCTTGTCCCTATTGATAAATATTTCCATGGCTTTGCATGTAAGGCAGTCAGACTTGTGGGTCTGCAACTGACTGTAGCTGTTCTTGATTCACTTTGTACAAAACCTGCATGGAAGTTGAGGTTGAACGGTGATATTAGGGGTGGCTAAATTGTGCTTCATGCTATTTGAGATGCATATACAGGGATATTGTCAGTACCCATCAATGCAGTATTTTTAGCTTTTGATAGTGCTTTTGGAACTTGGTCTTGTATGATAGCCAGAAGAAGACAGTTTTAAGTATCTCTTAATGGACAGATGGGGGGGGAGGGGTAAAGTTAGAGCTGAATTTATTAACCAGTAGGTTCACTATATCTTCAGCCTCAGTGTAGGTAATATTGTTCACAATCAGCTTAGTGCATTGCTGCTTTGTGCTTTTGAAATTATGAACATAACTAAAAAAAAAATGCCTTGTAATTCATCAGCAAAAAGTTTAAACTCAATGTATCTAGACAATGACTTTGATTGTCCATATTACTTTGAGAATTCTTCCCTCCTATTTTTCACACCAAATATTTTTCATTGTGGTGAGATTTTTGTGTGTGTGTCTCAAAGGTGTGTGATCTTGGTGTGATATTTATATGTGATGATCATCTCTGACACTTGCACACATTTTAGCTCTCATCAAATCTTCTTGCTTCCACCTACAGCATGTCAGCCTTATCAAGCCCTTATTCCTCCCAGTGACCTTCCCACTGTTGTTCATGCCTTGGTATAATTTCACCAATATTGCTGTTATGCTCTTTACATTGGCCTCCCTGATTTGGAGATTGCCTGACTATAACTGGTGAAAACTTCTGCTCCTTATTTACTTTCAACCATTAGAAGACACATCACATTACCCTAGTACTGAGGAACATGGATTGGCTTCCAGCAAGACAACACATTATAAGATTACCATGGTTTATTTTTCACTTCATGACCTTGTATGGCACCTTCTACACATCTACAATCTAACTCTCATTCTACACTCCACTTCTCAGTGCATCCTTGTTGTATGTTATAACCTTGACTCTTCTAACCATTGCTTATTTAACTACCAAGGTCCTTTCTTATGGAACCTACTTCCTGGCTGGCTCCAAAAAAATACCCACATTAGCAGTTTTTTTAAAGTTGCCTAAAAACACATTTGTTTGACTCAGCTTACACTTACCCACTAACT
The DNA here is from genome assembly GCF_019279795.1 of Protopterus annectens. Taxonomy (NCBI): domain Eukaryota; kingdom Metazoa; phylum Chordata; order Ceratodontiformes; family Protopteridae; genus Protopterus; species Protopterus annectens. The sequence continues at coordinate 1,213,468,923 of NC_056735.1, forward strand.
AATTTCTTTTAATGTGGCTGTCTGTTTAATATGTATTTATTTATGTTTTTATGAAGATCTTTAGACATTACTTGTGCAATGCTTGGGCTCACACACTTAAAACTTGAAATAATGGCCACACTGCCTTTAGCCTAACTCTATCTGCACCAATCTGTGCAGCCTTATGAGGTTTGTGAAGAAAATGAAAGAAATAAGGATACCATCACCTGATCCTCACATAAACTACAGTGGCCTCCTGTGCACACCTCTAGAAAGTACTGGTTTAAGACTAGCTAGATTTTAAGACACATACTGTTAATGCCTGTATCAGAATCCAGTTATACAGCTTTGAAGTGTGGGACCACCATACCCCCGGAAGCTCTGAAAGTCAAGATGTCCTGCAGTGCATTTTATGCCTTGTTTTTAAAAGATAACAAACTGAACAAGTCACAAGAGGGTCATTTGATTTTGTTCAGACACCCCCCCCCTAAGGTTTTATAGTCGCTTCATGGTGTAGTTCAAACATCTTACTGTGATACAATAGAATGGCCAAGTAATGCAGTTCATCTTAGCTCCAGTTGGCACAAGTATTCCAAATTGCTTCACACGTTTCACATTATTCCTGAAATTCTAGAATAATGCACAAGATAGGGCTGACATAATGGTTTAGGTGTTTATCTTACACACACAAAGTACAGGGTTTGATTCTCTCATTTGATGGAAATTGGTTAGACTTAAAATGGCCCACATGGACAGCTAGCCTAGTACTAGCCAATAAAGAAAGCATAGTGATCGTCTTTAGCTCACTGACACAAGGCACAAAGTTTGATTTGAACCTCGTGTTATTGGCTAGGTTTAAAATGGCCCTTAAACAGCTTTGCCTAACATTCATTTAAAAACACCAGGTAACTAGTCATTTTCCTTCATGGTCAGCCCCAACAATTGAATCTACTCTGTCTTTGCATATTTCAGTTGTTCAGTTAAGTAGTCCATTTTGCTTCACACAAATGCACACTAGTAATGTAAGCCAGGTAGTGACTGTTTGAACTGAAAAAAGAACTGGAGGCCAGTTACTTCCAGCAGACAGTTCCAACATTCACTCAGCAGTTGTAACTATGTCTCTGTGCAATTTAGATAGTGATGAATGGAGACATTTTTACCTCCTTTTACAACTTCTTTAGAATTCTCTTCATCTCCATAACGTGTTCAAGTCATTAACTAACACAGCTTGAATCCAAATTTGTAGTAAATCTCTTAAAAGACTGACTTAGTGTTGCTTTCCTTACCGTACATTTTACTATTTTTTTTAAATTCTGCCACTAAGCTTATAGATTTTACTCGGTGTGTAAAGACCAAACATTAGTCAAAATGTAGGTATTGACAGAAATTATAGTAATTGTGATTTTTTTTTTAAAGACCAGGTTGAAGAAAATATTTTGAAATGGCACTGGATGTACCAAATGAATGCGTAGAGTGTCTGGCAGATTCCCTACATATTTATAAAAATGTTATAGTGTATGCCAACCTATATATATTTTCCCATGTATTTCCATGGGTTTTTATTATGTAAATAAAATCTGTGTATTTACCTATAAGTTCTTATTACTATTATTTGTGTATAATAAGCATATTTATGCACTGTTGTTTATCTGAGAAGAAGGTGACCAGTAGTCACAATCTGGGGTGGCACACTGTATGGAACACACCTACAAGACTGCTTCATCCAATACCACTAAAGGAGATATTAATGGGAAATTAAATATCTGACATATTTAAGAGCAGTCAGGTTTCAGAAGTCTCTAACTTGCTTCAGTGTTGTGGCAGGAACACTAGGCCAGGATGAAAGCTGTGCAGCCTTTCCTGGTGTGTGTTTGTGTGAGATACTTGGTGTGAAAGGCAGTTAACTGTGGTGAATAAAGTGGTGAATAAAAGGGCAATGTTAGACATTGGTTCCACTCTTCAGAGAGAGGGAGAGAGAGGCAAGACTCAGTGAAGAGTGCAGAGTTCAATTTGGGTGTGGTTAGAAATCCATGCAGCAGAGGAGGAGTGTATCCTTATTTGACATTTTTTTTTAACAGGAAAGTCTGACTGGGGTGATGGTCCATTTTCAGCAGAGGGCCGTGCAGGAAGAAAAGCTCAACAATGACAACGTTATTTAACTGTAAACATATTATTACAATGCCTGATACAGAAGAATGACAAATTAAGTAAAAATTCAGCTTCAGCTCATACAGTGTGAACCTTTATGTACTGCAAATATTTAGACAGCTATAACAAGCTGAAAAATAATATTGTCAATCGATGAGTATTTACAAACAGCAGTTCTTAGAGATGGCGTTAAATACACCGAGTACACTCTTTGGAACAGAGATGACTAGATAATATACCCTGGACAAAAATATAGCTGATTTTCTTTTACGAAATATATTTTACTAATTCCTTCCCTCTGAACATTGTCAAAGTATGCAGGTGGTGGAAAGAGGGATGGAGGGAAAAGTTCAGCATGGAATAGTGTAGTAGCATAGCAGCAGACCAAGTTTTATTTAGGTAGTCTTTTAGTAGTAGTTTTAGGTCGAAGAAGTTAGAGGTAAATCTAATTTGCAGAGAGGTAGAATTCCATTTTAGCAACATTTCCAGAGTTTTTGCACCACGAGTAGTTGTCTGATATGTGAGAACTGACATCTTGACATTAGGGTATAAGAAGGGCTTCTGTCAGTGCCATCTTCAGGTCTTTCTAGGTAATAAAATGCAGTCCGATTCCCAAGGACAGCACATCCTCCTCAGATGTCCGAGTTTGAGTTTAAGTACGAGACAGGAGGAGGAGAGGGGATGATGGTGAAGCATGGAGATATCTGTAGGAATCTCCTCTCCCCCTTTCTCCCAGCATGGGGGAAGTGTCACCAGATAGGGTTGGTGGGAGAGAGTTTGTACTGCAACACTGTTCTACTCAAACATCTATAATTATGTTGAGTGACAGAACTGTACAGTGATCTTAATAGTCAGTATTGCAATATTGATTCTTGGGAGGACTCCGAAAGCTACCAGTTGGGTGGCAGATAATCTGTTGGCCCCTATGAAATCAGATTTTGCAGGATGGCAGTAGCAAACCCTGTTCAAGGTCTGGTAGTGTTTTGTGAATGTGTGCCCCTAGTTCCAAGTGGCAGCTTCTGTCATGCCCTGTGTAGGGATGACTTTAAGGAAAGCTGTAGTAGCTGCCCTGTGCATGGTGCAAAAGGCTTTGACATGACCAGATAGAGGTTTTCTATGGTGAGCATAACAGAACTTAGTGCAACTGGCTATCCATTTGGAAATGATTTTTTTGGAGACAGGTCTGCCAAAAAGCCACCATCAGTTTCCATGCTCTATTCAGGGTTTTATTCTGTCTAGGTAGTGAGATTTAGCTGGTCAGGTAGGTATGATATCTTGTCCTGAGGCAGAAGTTTTTTTGTTACACAGAATTTTTGATGGCCCCCAAATAGAGAATATCCAGAGAATGAGGACTTGTTCTTCTTTGTTCTCTGGATTAGGAAAGGAAACTGGAAGATCAACAGCCTAGTTTAGGGAAAGTTCTGATACCACCTTGGGGATGAAGGATGGATTAGTTCTAAGGGCTATTCTATCCCTGTGAAGGACCATGAAATGCTCTTTGCACATAAGAGCTTGTAGCTGTGTAGCCCTCCTTGCTGAAATGATAGCTATAAAAGCAGTCGTCTTCCAAGAGATCATATTTAGAAGGGCAGATGCTGCTGGCTCAAAGGGGGGAAAGGTAGTTTTTTTTTTTTAGCATAGTTACTATCCCAGGTAGGAACAGGGTTCCTTCTGGGAGGCCTAAAGTGAATGATTCCTTTCAAGAATAGCTTCAGTTGGAGATGACAGTAGACAGAAGGAGAATATGGAAAGCAAGCTGAGATGGCAGAAGCATGCACCGTAATGGTAGAGTGGGAAAGGCCTTGACTAAACTGACCCAAAAGGTATTAAATTGAGGTGGTCTTGGGGAGGGCTACTGTTCTTGCAGTGGCATCAGATGAAAAATCTCTTCCATTTGCTACTGATGATTTTCAGGTGGTGGGTTTCCTTGCCACTTTCAGTATGGTCAACACTCCTGTAGAACAGTTGATTTTGTTTTGTGTCAAAACCCAGTCCTCCAGGATGCCATTTTGAATATGGCTAGGTAAGAATGGAATACTGAGCCCTTGGCCTGACTGAGGAGATGTATTTCCTGTGGGAGATAGCAGAATCGCCTTTCTGTGAGGGAGTCGGTAGAAGAGAGATAAAGTGTTATCTTAGCCAAAAGGGGGCTATAAGAATCATGCTTGGACTATCTAATCAGATGTTTATCAGTACACTGAGAATTGGAGGTAAAGGTAAAAAGGCATATAGTAACGGGTTGGTCCATGTGAATGAGAATGTACCTGTTTTACATGTCCCTGCCTGTTGGGTTCTAGAGTAGAACCTCTATGGTTTTGGTGAGAGGAAAAAAGATGTGTTGAGGGAATTCCCCACTGAAAAGTTAAGTCCAGGAATGTCTTCCTCTCCAGCATCCATTTGTTGGGTTCTAAAAGATCCATGCTTAGTCTGCCAGGGTATTGCTCTGCCCCATAATGTAGGATTCTGTAATTGTTAGTTTTACTTCTTGTGCTAACAGACAAGGGGCAGGAGAGGATACTCATTGTTTATGTACCACATCACTGGGGTGGTGTGTGCCCAAATTTGTGAAGTTATGGAGGTCAAATTATTTTGGAAGGCTTTTATGGCAAAGTAAAGAGCTAACATCTATTTTTGGTTTATTTGCATTTTCCTCTGATCTGATGTACAGTTACTCTGCACCTTCATGGACCTTAGCTCAGATTCCAAGACTGTCTGAACTGTCTGTGGTAAGTCTTGTCTGCATCTGGCAGAGAGAGAAGTTTGCATATTTATTCTGGATGATGTTTTTCCACCATAGTAGCTCCCTTTTCAAGCATGGTAGAAGAGGGGCTAGAACTTTCAGGGACTGAGAATGCTGTTCCCAATTCTTTAGAAACCATTGAAGCTTTCTCATGTGTAGCCTTGCAAGGGGTATCATGAGTATTCAGGATGCCATGTAACCCAAGATCCTCAGAAATTTCCTTGATGAGATTTAGCTGGTCAGGTAGGTAAAATATCTTGTCCTGGGGAGGAAGGATTTTTGTTACACAGAATTTATGATGGCCCCCAAATAGAGAATATTTGTCTGTGGAAGAGTTTGGGACTTCCAGATGTTTTGGGTGAAACCTGCCTTTTGGAAGCAGTTTATGGTGACTTGCAAGGCGTTTAAAGTCTCTGATGTGGATTTTCCCTGAATGAGACAGTCATCGGTAAGGGTAAATATGAACCCCTAGAGTTCTGCAATGGCCTATAAGTAGAGCTGTGTATTTGAAGGCAAACCAAATGGTTAAGCACAGAGTTGGTAGTGCCAGCCTGCTGCCACAAAATGCAGGTATTTCCTGTGATTGCCTACGATAGGGACATGGAGGTTGTTTTAGATCCAGAGTGCCCATGCATACATCCTGGAATGTCGCAAAAAGTAATTTTTGTAAAGTTAGCATTTTGAATTTTGGGACATGAAGGAACTTTAGTCTTGTGAGATCCAAGATAGGTATCCAGGTGCCGACTTTTTTGGGGATTAGAAAAATATTGAATAGAAGCCTTTTTCCTACTTACCTGGAGAAACAGGATGAAAGGATCCATGCTGAGATAGTTCCAGGAAGGTTGGAGGTAAGAGAGACTCATGCTCTTTGGGGCTTTTGGCATGCTTAGGAAAGGAAAGCTTTCCTTGAGCTGAATAGAGTAACCCCTTTCTATGATGGCAATGACCCACTGGTCTTTGGTGATGAGCTTCCTTTGGTGTAGAAAGGAGAGTCTTCCAGACAGATGATTTGAAGGGAGGGTGGATAGAGGTTGAGGGGTCAAAGGCTGAACATAGTCACATTCGATCTTTGTGTTAGGTAGGCTTATTGGAGGTTTCTGTGTTTGCTCAGGCTGCCACCTCCAAGATTGTCTGGTTATATTAGCACAAGGGAGACCTTCTCTCGTGCTGTCTTGGAGAAAGGCCATGGTTTTGAGGGATAATTTCTATTACACCTTGGTGTAGGTGAAAGTTAAAATTGTAGTCTGCTGCAGCAATCTCCTGAATTTCCTTATAAAAAGTTTTGTCAGAAACACACTATGCCTCTGAAACTATTTGGTCTTACATGGACCCTAGATACTTTAACAAATGAAGCCAAGCACTCTGTAAAAAAATTCAGACTTCCTGGGAGCAAGTGGGAGAGAATCATGGTGCAAAGATTTGTCTTCAAAGACGTCATCAAGCACCACATGCACTAGAGGGATAGCCAGTTTGTTTGCTTTTCTAATTGAAGGTCTCCTTCATTTTATGAAGGGAATCCCCAAAAGAGAGGTCCTCTGGGGAGAAGCAGAAGAGAGTGTATCATCTGAATCTGATTAGGATAAGGTTGGGTGTGGCATGTGCTCAGAGGAGGACAACAATGACTCCTCATCAGAGCCCAAAGAATCTGATTCTACTTGAAAAGCCACATCCATATGCCTTTCAGTGGGGAGGCTTCCTGGTGGTGGTCTGTGTGTGGCTGGGCTCCCTGTCTTTCATGAAGGCTATGAACTCCTGGGTTTTTTTTTCAAGAGGTCCTGGGCTTCAACTTGAACTGGAGTGGCCGAGGGCTAAGGAGAAGACAGAGGAAGATTAAATGTTCTCCAAGGTTGAGGAGTCCATTTAGTCAAGGTAATATATGGTTGAAGTTGACTGACCATGGATTGGGGCACTAAGGCTGAGGAAGATAAGGTACCTCCCTTGATACCCAAAGATGAATGTCAGAAGCTGAAGCCTGAGGAGCTACCTCAGACCTGACCATTGTTGGTGTCATGGAAGGAGTGACTGTAAGGTCTTAATCCATGGTGGCCTCCCTAGGAGTCGTTGAGGGTTTGGGTCTTGCAATCACCAGAGCAGGGGACTGCGAAGGCACCTCATGAAAGTTAGTTGACTTAGTGGCATGGACTGAGGCTTTAGTGATATATTCAGAGTCTTTTTCCTTGTAATGTATGTCTTTGCATTTTTAGGAATGATGCTGGTGGAAGGTAGGGTTGGTAAGACACAGAAGGAACTGAAACCGAGGGCGCCATGTGAGCTGCTACGACTTCAGCCCTGCATTTGAGTCATTTCTAGAATTTAGCAATATCAGGCCATTTAGAAATGTCATGCTGAGCCCCCAAACAATACATACACAGAGTGAAAATCTTCAGGTAGCATTTGTTTTCCACATTAAAAGCAATTGTTAATCTTTTTAGACATTAAATTAGAAAAGGAAAATCCCTAAAATGGTTCTATCTGACTGGTCGAAGGAAGAAACTTAAAAAAAGTTGATGACTGATGAATTGTGTGCATATTACACACACAATGATGTGCATCAGACTGCAAAGCTAGAAAGAACTGTAGATGGCGCTGATGGATGCCCTTCTACTGTGATATCCAGACATTGGTCTTTGGACATCCATCAGCTAGGGATGATGCAAAGACGACTCTGGAAATCAGGGCAGTCATGGGTTTCTGCATGGCTGGAAGACCCTAGACTCAGTACTGCAATATTGACTATGAAGTAAATTTCTAGTTTTTCAAAACAGAGAAGTGAGCATCTGACTTTGAGTGAATGTGTTTGGTTATGTAGGACTGTATTGGTGGTGGTGTGTGTGTGTATGGTTTTGGGTTAGGTAAGGGGATAGGTTTGGTGAATGTGCATATGTATATGGGTTAGAAGAAAGGTTAGGTAAGAGGAAAAATGGTGTGTGTGCATGCATAAAAATGATTTCCAGACACAGGAAGTTTGATGGCTGTTGAAAGGTATAGTGTATCGCCATCCCATCTGTAAAAATGGGTGTGTTGTCTGGCAACAAAACTAGACAGTGTGTGGGAAGAAAGCTAGTATGAAACAGAGGTCCAGGTGATACCCAAAACTAACAAGAGAAGAGGTACAAAACTGGTACATAGATCAGGATGCAGATGTGTAATGGATAACACACAGTACCACTGCGTGGCTAGGGGCATGTACATCATAGGCTGCAGGTCCATCAGTGACTGTATCCATGGTGTCATTGCAGAGCATGCATTTGGATTTGTGGACTCTGCATCAGTGGCTAGTACCTCTGCCATATGTCGAAGAGAAAGGTGCTGCTTGGCTGATGCACATGTGTAGGGGATGGGTGGCCCCTTATGTATGAGCATAGGCCACAGGTTCATGTTCAAGTGTAAAGGAAGTTCAATGGCACCTAAAGACTTGGAACCCAGGGCACAGCCACACATCCATCACATATGATCACCTTGGCTATCAACACACCTAGGCACAGCCATGTCAACATCACCTTTGACCTCCACTTTGAATATGCCATAAAGAGAAGCTAGATCAAGGTTGCGTAACTCCACATCATACCTGCTACAAAGTGATGTGCCTGTAGTTTTATTGCAGGGCTGCCCTAACTGACATGGTCTCCATGGCCATTCCACACATTACAGGGCAGCCATGATCATGCACTTCCAATACTGTCTGTGTACTTGGTACTGATGCCACTACCATCTCCTGATGAGGATACCTACAGGGCTGTGGCTGTTTACTGTATCAATGCTCCCACAATGCTCTACTTACTGCTGCACATTTGTCCCAATAGAGAGGGCTCACCTAAGACCATCTTGCCACGTATCCCTGCTGGACAGCTCCATGCCATCACTTGGCATGATACCCAGATCTCCTGAATTCCTCAGCTGTATACCTGCACAATACTTCTATCGCCCTTAATTCTTATCTCTATCCCTATGCAGCTATCACTCTTCCCTGCAACTACCCTAATGGGATAGGCGTTCCATGATTCTCACTTACCACTTTGTTGACAGTAATGCTTAAATGAATCCAACAGCAACCAGGAAATGCACATAAGATGGCATGACAATAAAGAACAAGTTATCAAAATTATAATCCCTCTCACA
>NC_056735.1:1213483408-1213540407 GCF_019279795.1 Protopterus annectens
GGGTGGGGAGGCACAGCCCTCCCTCTTGGGGGGGTGCAGGGGGGGAGGCTTGTCTCCCTGCATAAATGTGAAAAAAGTAGATTTTTTTTTTGAGTTTTCAGAAACTCATTCATATGGTTTCGTCCATATGAATTTCGAGTTTCTGAAAACTTGATCATCTGACACAGGCCCATCTATTTATTTATCTGTATATACATACATACAGATATTTCAAGCACGGGTATTAATGCCCTTCTAACTTGCCAATATACCAAAACACTTGTTCCCATAAAAAGTATCCAGGCTGTTCTTAAAAATATCTAAACTAGTACTTGCTTTAATGTAATTTGGTAGTCTGTTTCATGCATTAGCTACTGTGTCAGAGAACCAATTAGTACACTTCTCATTCCTATAGAATCTCCTGCATAGGTTGTCTGATGATTCTCTAGTGCTTTTTGTTAACCCCATATATTCCCAGAGGTAGGTGTCACTAAATGCCTTATATACCAGAATAAGATCTCCTCTTAGATATCTGTAAGAGACACTGTACAATACAGATATTTTAGTCTTTCATAATAACTTATATATACTTCATTTCATCTTGTTACTATAACATTGAACTTGAAATTATTATGAAAGACAACAATAAATGTATGCAAGACCAATGGTGTACAAGCACAAAAACCATTAAGTCATACAATTCACAGTTGTTAAATCTTACATCCATGACTGTTTCTTTAATCTTATGAGTTTCTTTCTTGTACGCTATCACTCTTGTGTACATTCTTTGTTGTCTGGATAATTTCAAGTTTGATGTTATGGTAACTCAATCCACAGAAGTAGCTAGATATATATATATATATATATATATATATATATATATATATCTATATAAAGAGTTTTATGAGTGCAAAATATAGGTCACTACAGATACCAAAGAAAACTTTCTGCAATAATATCAGGGAATCAAGGAAAAATGTTCAACAGTGCATTGAGCTCATTCATAATAATATCACTCATCCCAGATGTTCATCGTGTTACCCTGCTGCAGTCATCACACTTTGGTTATCCTGCTGTCAGGCGGTCCCGCAGTCGGCTTGAGTTCCAAAGTCTTGGTCTGGCATCGGTTGCTGTCGCTTTTTCCCTGTCATCAGTGCGCCAGGCGTATACAAGAGGGTATACAAGAGGCATCTGATGCCATTTTCTTCAGTCTTTCTTGCCGCGCGGTGCCCGAAGCAGAAGCAGTTCGCAAGTGCCGGTCCGCCGACACCTGAGATTTTCGATTAGAATTTCAGTCCGAAGTCTTCAATAAAGCTAAGTACCCCATTGGGGAACCTTTTCTTGCCTCAGTCTGATGTCAGAAAAAAGTTAACAATTGCATTTCTTGCGGGAAGCAAATACCTCATAAGGACTTCCATTCTTATTGTATTCCTTGCCTAGGCCCAGACCACGATGTCTCAGGTTGTCGGTTTTGTGCTAGGTTTAATAAACGAACTATCAAATGCCGTTTTGACTTCGCACGACATTACTTTGTTAGGAAATTTAATTATATCATGCCGTCGGAGCAAACGATGACCGGCATGCATAAAAAATGCAAGGATAAGGACAGGCAGCCTAGGACCAAGCCAGACTCCAAGGCCTCTGCTGGGCCTGTCACCGGTTCTCCGGTTTTCAGTGAGGTGCCTATGCAGCCCCTGATGACCACAGAATTGGAACCCCAGACAGCTGCGGATTCTCAAGTGGAGTGTATTAGGCCGACTCAGCCATCTTCATTAGGCCTTTCTGACACCGGAGCAGAAGGGAGACCCTGGTGCAGTGAAAACACCTTCGGTTGCAGAAGGTGTCTTCAGACCGACTACACTCACCATTAAATCTTATGCTAAGCTTAAAACTCCTTTAAAACCAAAAAAGACTGTACATCAGTCTACAGTTCAAGGCCCCATGCCTAAGAAACAGATGCTTAAGATGGCTGAAGATTTGATTACCCTAATCAGGGGTTCCCATCCCCCTCCAAATAAAAGACCAAGACAAGAGGAGGATTATGCTTCCTCTGACCAGGTTTCAGTTTCCTCAGATTCTTCTGAGGAACAGCATTACACTTTTCCCCCTTATGAAGACTCTGATGCTGAAGACTCTATTCCCTCAGCATCTCCCCCTGAAGACTACTCCTTTGGGGAAACTTTACATACCATGAGGGAACATTTCCACTGGGAAGGCCAGGACTACTCTGATTCTAAGAAAAGGCTCCTAGAGTTCCTTTTACTACCCCAGCACAGACCACTTGCTATCCCTCCAGTTTTAGACATTGTGGATGATGTTTACTTGGAGTCTAGTCTAAATCCAGACTCTCTACCTCCTGCTCCAGCTAAACCAGACAGATACTACAGAGTACCTGACTCTCACAAATTCCTTTATAAAAGTCCTGTGGCTGACCCAGAAACAATTTCCCAGGGTCCCAAGGAGGCTAAAGCTTCTATGGCTAAAAATCCTGTGCCCTCTGAAAGGGATTTTAGAGCCCTAGATAGATGGGGAAAGAAAATATACACCTCAGCAACTCTGGTTATGAGAGCATTAAATTGTCAGTTTCACATGCTGATATATCAGCAATTCCTAATGTCTCAATTAAAACAAAAAATGAGCACACATACTGAACAGTTTGAATTCAAGGAAATGCAGGCTCTGTTGCATGCAACTGAACAGGTGGGCAAACATACTTTACATTGTGGATTTGATTCATTGGAAGCTTCCTGTAGAAGCCGTTACTGGGTCTGTCATACGTGGACATGCTTGGTTAAAAGAACAAAAACCCTACCTGATCATATTAAAGCAAAATTATTGGATGCACCTTTACAGCAGGATGTATTATTTGGTGTCAAAGCAGAAGAGGTTTTAAAGAAAATGGAGGATAAGGCAAAGTCTATGCAGACGGTCAAGGATTTTTTACAGGTACAACCCCCTCGTTTCAGCAGAAATTGGCCAACAAAAAACTGGTCCTTTCCAGCTTCTGACAGATTACAGAGGGGCAAATACAGAAGCCCAAGGGGCAGAGGTCAGTCACAAGGCCATTACAAACCTCGCCAATGGGGTACTGCTACCCAGAAAGGAGGAGAAGACAGGCCCTAAGCTAGCAGAAGACAAACACAATGACTCAGTCCTCAAACTACCAAGCAGATCTCTCCTGGCAGCTCCCTTGGGAGGAAAATTAGCATTTTTTGCAGACAACTGGCACATCATCACAAAAGACAAATGGGTCCTAAACATTGTCTCACAAGGGTACAGATTCCACTTTCATACCTTGCCAAGGGTAAAAGGAATTCCAAACCTGCCACCAAATCAATGGGCAGAGGCACAGAAACAAATTACCATGAGAGCCATTCAACAGGTACCTACACAGGAGCAAGGATAAGGATTTTACTCAAGACTCTTTCTAGTCCCAAGAAAAGACAAAGGATGGAGACCCATTCTGGGTCTTTCAATTCTGAACACCTATCTGCAAGTACCAAAATTCAAGATGCTAACACTACAAGATTCTGGGCAAGAATGCTTGGCTAGTAACATTGGACCTCAAGGAGGCATACCTGCATGTCCCTATCAGACAAAATTGCAGAAGATACCTCCGCTTCATTGCAGGTTCAACGCATTATCAATTCTCTGCACTGCCCTTTGGCTTATCTACTGCGTCCAGGGTCTTCACAAAAGGCCTGGCACCAGTAATTGCATACTGCAAAGAGGAATTCAAATATATCCATACCTGGACGACTGCCTTATTCAAGCAGAAAGCAAGGACATTCTTTTAAAACATCTGGCATTTGTGAAACACCTTCTAAGTTGCCTAGGGTACACAGTAAACAAAAATAAATCAAAACTAGTGCCCTCACAAAACATAATATTCCTGGGTGCCAGCTTGAATACAACGCCCAGATGGCTTATCTCACGCCAGACAAGCAACAACAGCTGACTCAATATTTCAAAATAATGGCAACAAAGATCCAACTCCCTGCAAGAAAAATTCTGCAGGCCTTGGGATTCATGACATCTTGCATACTACTAATACCATTTGCAAAACTGCATATGAGGAAATTACAATGATATCTGAAAAGTGTATGGACTCAGCACAGCCACAGCTTGGAAACAATGATACCGCTCATTCCCTGCCTTCAACAGGAGTTTCTATGGTGGGTACAGGCATGTCACCTCAACAAGGGTCAGTCTTTCACCTTACCCCCACAGCCAGGCAAACTATGACAACAGATGCATCGGACTATGCCTGGGGAGCACACATGGCAGTACAGTGCATTCAACGCAAATGGACTACAGATCAAAGGCATCTGCATATCAATCAAAAAGAAATGCCAGGAGTACAGAATGCCCGAACGGCTTTCAAGGACCTCTTACACCCAGGACAATTAATAATAAAGAAGCACAATACCACAGTAATGTGGTACATAAACAAGCAAGGGGGCACACATTCCTACCTTCTATGCAGGCAAGCAATGACCTTGTGGAACACAGCACTGTCTTACCAGGTTCAATTACAAGCACAATTCCTGCCAGGAAAGAAAAACACATCGGCAGACGACCTGAGCTGAAACATCATGGATCCACACGAGTGGAAACTAGATCCACAAGTATTTGCAATGATGGCTCAAAAATGGGGACGCCCAGACACAGATCTGTTTGCCAGCCCCCAAAACTACCAACTTCAAAAATTTTGCACAAGGACATTCCATTCACAAGCTTGGAAAGTAGACGCCCTCTCATTCAGTTGGAAAACATTAACAGAGTATGCCTTTCCTCCACTGCCTCTTCTAGCAAAGGTACTGCTGAAAGTCAGATTAGAGAGGGCACAAATGATACTCATTGCACCAGACTGGCCACGCCAGCATTGGTATCCAATTCTAGGGAACATGGCCCACGGCCCACCATGGATTTTACTACAAATTCCTCACATGCTCACCCAGCGAGACAATCAGATTCTACACAGCCAGCTCAAGACTTTAAACCTGGCTGCATGGCAAATTACCTAAACAACCAGCCAACACCTCTGTCCAAAGGTGTTATGGATGTCATTCTGGAGGCCAGGAGGCCCAGCACCAGGAAAACCTATTCCAACAAATGGAAAAGATTTTGCACCTGGAACCAGGCTAAAGGCCAAAATCTCCTTGATCCAAACATTCCTCAGATTCTACAATATTTAACTGAGATGTTGCACAAAGGACTTTCCTTTTCATCTATTAAGATCCACGCCTCAGCAATTTCAGCTCATTACAACACGGATCCTCCTTTATTCTCACATCCACTCCTAAGACAGTACCTCAGAGGGGCTAAGAACATAAGACAGCCCAGGAGAGCACCAACACCTACTTGGGATCTCAACTTTGTTCTGGAAAAGCTTAAACTGCCGCCCTTTGAACCAGCTTTTTCAGCTGATTTAAAATTTCTTTCATGGAAAACTGCCCTGCTACTAGCAATAACCTCAGCTAGAAGAGTCTCAGAGCTGCAGGCACTAATGGCAGTGGAGCCTTTCTTCATTTTTCATCAAGACAGAGTCTCTCTATGAACTAACCCTTTCTTTATGCCAAAGGTGGTATCCAGTGAGGCACTAAACCAAACCATTCATTTGCCCACCTTTTTCCCAAATCCCCAGAACAAAGGAGAAAGACTCCTGCACTCTTTGGACATTCACAGGCAATTACGTTACTACTTGGATAAAACTAAGGCTTTCAGAAAATCTGACCATCTCTTTGTAGTCTATGCCGCAGGATCACAAGGAAAAGCCATCTCAAAACAGACCATTTCTAAATGGATAAGGGCATTGCATACGTTTCTGCTACACGCATCATGGGAAACCGGTACCTGCTAACATTAGGTCCCACTCCACCAGGGCTACAGCTACATCAGCAGCCAGCTTTAGAAAGTGTGAGGAGATATTGTCAGGGGCATTGGAGCAAGGCTTGAGTTTAGTGAGGAGCTTTAGAAAGAGTGAGGGGATATTGTCAGGGGCATTGGAGCAAGGCTTGAGTTTAGTGAGAAGCTTTAGAGAGAGTGAGGGGATATTGTCAGGACTAAGTGATTTCACCTTTGTATACATGGGTTAAGGCATCATCAGAGTCATCACACAGAAAAACCAAAGGAACATAGGGTAGCGAGGGAAAAGAGGGGGCGAAAGAGAATACTATCATGGAAATATCGAATAGAGAAGACTATAAAGCAATTAAGACAAGAAGTATCATTGTTAGAAGATTATAGAAGAGGGAATAGATCAACAAAAATATTAAGAAAGATAGATGTGATAAAAGCATTGCGCAGAATTAGAACAGACCAGGATCTGTTATGCACTTATTGGAGATAAACTAAAAATTTCAAAACAGGTGGAAAGACTTAGAAGATACGAAGATAAATATAAGGGTAAAGCACAAAATAAACAATTTATTGATGACCCAAAAAAGTTGTATAGAGAATTGGGAAATAAGGTAAAAGGAATAGATAGACCGCCAAAAAAAGAGGAAGTAGATACATTTTGGAGAAATATCTATGACGATCCTGTGGAACATAAAGATGCTAAATGGATAGAAGTAGTAAAGGAAAAGAATAAGAAGTTTAAATGTACAGGATATGAAATGGGATGAAATAACAGCCAGAGAGATTCAATTAAAGTTGAGAAAAGCCTCTAACTGGAAAACACCAGGTCCAGATGCAGTACCTAACTGTTGGCTTAAAGTATTAACTTCTTTGCACAAGGATTTAGCCATGAGTAAGAACTATTTATATGCACACTCCGAACATGCACCCTACTGGTTAACAACAGGAAAAACAATGCTCTTAATAGTGAACCCGCAAGCTACCCTAAAAATTATAGACCAATAACTTGTCTTCCGACGACATACAAAATATACACGGGAATTGACGCTGACGGAGTTTATAGTCATTTAGAAGAAAGCTCGATTATGGCAGTAGAAAAAAAGGGCAATAAATGAAAGTCATATGGAACACAGGACCATTTGTTGTTAAACAAAGTTATAGTGGAGAATTGTAAGAAGGAGAAGAACCTAAGTATGGCATGGATTGTCTACAAAAAATCATTTGATAGTATCCCACACTCATGGATAAAAGAGTGCTTAAAAATGTATAAGATACACCCTACACTGATTGACTACATTGCAGTAACCATGAAACAGTGGCAGATCACTTTGCAATTAAGCCATGATAAAGGACAGATTATTGTCCCAGGGATAAAAATTCCAAGGGGGATATTCCAGGGTGACTGTCTGTCACCCTTGCTATTCTGCCTTGCCATTAACCCATTAAGCTGTTTACTTAACAGCTTAGGCCATGGCTATAATTTGGCTTGTAGAAAACAACAAACTCTAATGACTTTTCATCTTCTCTTTGTAGATTTAAAATTGTATAGTTCATCAGATGAACTGAAAGCACAGCTGCAAGTTGTCAAAACTTTTTCAGATGATATTGGAATGTCATTTGGTCTTGATAAATGTGCAAAAGCAACCTTTAAAAAAGGAAAATTGCAGCACCAGGAAAACATTAGTTTGGGACAAAAATGTGATATAAAAGAACTTGATCAAGGGGGGGATGTATAAATACATGGGAATTGATGAATGATCAGCAATAAAACAAACAAATGTGAATAAAGCTTAGTAAGGAGTACTTTAGAAGACTTAAATTAATCCTGAAAACAGCACTGACACCTAGGAACAAGGTCTAAGCTATAAATCAATTTGCTCTTCCTGTTCTAACTTAGTTTGAGTGATTGGCTGGCCCTAAAAAGTGTTGGATAGATTGGATATTAAAACCAGAAGGATGCTTCATGCTCACCAAATGATTTATAAAAATCAGTGTATACCAAGATTATATATTCCCCATTCTGAAGGAGGGATGGGTCTCCTTGAAATTGATTACATGTATAGATCTGCAATCGTGGGACCCCACACACATTTACTGACCTCACAAGATCCAAATGTGGTGAAAGTTTTGAAACATGAGGAGAATAAATCTAAAATGACATCTCTGTTTAATTTAGCAGAAGCATATCAACGTCAAGCAGGAATGGAAATCAAACCAGAAGTGGATAAAAACCAGGCAGCAACTGAATGTGCTAAAAAACAAAAGAAAGAATATAAGGTGAAGGGCCAGGTGAGAAGGCAAGCAAAACATAAATATAGTGGCAAGTATAGAAAACTTCTGGAAGAGCCTCATATTGATCAAGAACAAGCACAGGAATGGTTAAGGAGAGGTGAATTTACATCAAGAAATGAAAGGTTAATATTGAAAGCCCAAGAATAGTGGGCTATGTACACGCTGGTTTACTAAGTCCATTGAACATGTAGGAGAAACAGACATATGTAGGTTTTGTGGAACCGAATTGGAAACAGTCACACACCTTATTGCTGGTTGCGACTTTTTAATTGCAGAGGGACTGTATACTGAAAGGCATAATAATGTGGCGAGATTGTTACACTGGAGATTGTGCAAACACTATGGTATCGAAGTGGCTGGAAAACACTGGAAACATGAGCCACATAGAATCATAGAAAATGATGGTTTGCATCACATGGGATCACCCAGTACCTACAGTCAAAAAGATAGATGCTAGAAAAACGGATGTAGTAGTCCATGAAAAGACAAAAAGTAACATTGACAATTGACTATTGAAGTTGCACACCTAGTGACTACAGTGTCTTGCGTACAGAGACACACAAAGTCATAAAATACCTTGATCTGCAGGCAGAAACGAGAGCCATGTGGAGGAAAAATACCCCAACAGTTCCAATAGTATTAGGAGCAACTGGTCTTGTAAAAAACAATTTACAATCGTATTTAGATATGTTACCAATTCATGTAACACCATACGAATTGCAGGAGGAGTCATTATTGGGCACATTGTGAGTGCTGTGAAGAGCACTTTTGGCTAACATCAAAGAGTGAAAAATAATAATTTCATGAACTTTAATCGTACTTTGACTTAGGAATGGGGTCCATTCCCATCATGGTATTAGAAACCCAGAAAACTTGGAGAAATTAAAAACGCCAAAAAACAAATGTCTTGTATAGGAAAATAACATAGAAACTTAATTTCCTGTTTGAAAAGCATCAGCTGCTAAGTCATACTAATGTTATGAATACAATAATAATGCACTTAAATTCAAAACATAATATTGTACATATAATGTCGTTAAAATTATTGTGAAAGTTATAATAAAAATGAATAATTCCACCTAAAATCAACGCTCGTCTTTAAAACTGCCAGCAATATTTTCAGGAAACTTTTTGTTTGCTACAATAGACAGAAACACAACATATTTAAAAAAACTCAATAATAAACACTACATGTTGTCATATGTAAGTATTTAAGCAATCTTATGATCTAAACCTGGTTAGCCCTTCATTTTAAAATGTTGCTAATGGATATGCTGTCATTAATTCTTGGCTTTTCCTTGGCATTAAGCCTCAGCTGCCATTCTGTCTCCATTATTAAAGGTTTTAAATCGTAATCATCCCCTCTATTATCCATTCTAACTTTGTCAATAATGAAGAATATAAATTTGAAATTTTCACATTCTCTACTATGTGAATAAAGGGAACTACTTAATTTACCTTTTCTAATGTCCCTATTATGTTCCAAAACTCGGTCATACAGACTTCTGACGGTTTTTCCTACATAGAATGCTAGGCATGAAACACAAGTAGCAGTATAAATCACATATTTAGTTTTACAATTGCAACGCCCAGGATACTGCAAAGTTCTATTGTGTTTCTATTTCTAAGTACGGCCCATCATTTATGTATCTACAAGTACTGCAAGCTCCTCATTTGCTCATCTTGGAAACATAGGTTTTGGCATACCTTTCTTTGTCTTTCTCTAAAATCTTATTCTTTCCCCTACTATAAACTACCTTTGGTTGGGGTCCCAATTTCTCTGGTGCTGGTCCATACAGTACTAGCTGTGGGTTTGGATTTTTTTTTTTGTTGGACGTATTGAGGGGAGTTCTGTATGAAGAGAACCCTACATAAGCTGTACTGCCCCAGGAACAGCCTACAATGAGAGAAGAAGAGGAGCCCAACCTAGAAGAAGAAAGAATATCACTAAGGAAAGTGAAGTCAGGGAAAGCAGCCAACTCAGATGAGATCACAGCAGGTATGATAAAGATTCTGGATGAGAGAAGGGAAAAATGGTTCCTGCGGGTACTCCTAGCAGTGTGGAGAGAAAGACTTGTCCCAGATGACTACTAGAACAAAGGGGGCATCCACAAATCTGAGCAGTACAGAGACATCAAATTCCTATCACTTTGCATGAAAGTTCTGGAGAGGATGATTGATAAACAGATGCGCCGAGTAGTAGAATGTAAGATGGGAGATGAGCAGTTCTGATTCAGATCAGGATGCAGAACAACTGACCTGATATTTGAAGTGAGACAGTAGAGAAGAACCTAGAGATGAGGAAAAAGTCCAACAAAGCATTCCTAGACTTGGAGAAAGCATATGACAAGGTCCCAAGAAAGTTGATCTGGAGAGGACAGTAATGCGATGGTTCAAAATCTCAGAAAAATTGGTAGAATTAGTGCAGGGTATGTACAAGGACTCAAGTACAAATAGTGTTCAGCCTCACAGAGGGGTTCCCAATGGGAGTGGGTGTACACCAGGGTTCATCTCTGAGCCCACTGTTGTTCATACTAGTGATTGACTACATGAGTATACAGGTTGGAGTGGACCGATCAACAAAGTTGCTGTATGCAGATGATGTGGCATTACAGGCAGACTGGAGCAAGAACTTCAGCAAAGGATAGGGGAATGGAATGCAAAACTGAAGGTACACTGGATGAAACTAAGCCCAGATAAGACCGTGGCAATGGCAGCAAATTGGGGAAATCAAAAAGAGCTGAGGAGTAAGATAGAAGGGAAGATAATGGAACTTGTAAATAGCTTAAAGTATCCTTGGGTGGTTAAGGAAAAGGGAAGTCTGAATGAAGAGGTCAAGTTAGAATCCAAGGGGCTGCAGTCAACTGGCATAGAGTGTCAGGTGTAGTATATGACATAAAACTGACAATATGCTGAAAAGGAAGGTGTACAAGACAGTAGTGTGACTAGTACTACTATATGGTACAAAAACCTGGGCAGTAAAGGCAGAGCAGATGAAGAAGCTAGAGGTAATGGAAATTAAGTGCCTGAGGAAGGGTGGTAGGATGTACACTGTAAGACAGATGAAGAAATGAGGACATTAGAGAAGAAGCCAGAGTAGCTCCAATTGCAGAAAAGATCAAAGAGAACAGATTATGATGGTTCCGATACGTGCATAAAAGCAGAAGACAATCGGGTGAAGATGATTTGGGACTGATGGGAAGAAGGCAAGAGGAAACTGGGATGACCTACAAAGAATTGGATGGCTTATGTGAAAGATGATCTGGAACTGTCAGGCATGAGTGTCAAAGAAGGCAGGAGTGTGGCAGTGAATTGAGAGAGAAGGGAACAGTTATCACGCTACCAAGACCCCATGTATAAAATAGGACAAGAGGGGGCCGATGATGAATAGACTCCATTGTGAGTTATGCTCAGTTGTCTATCATAGATTAGGATCCACCAAATCATGCACACATTCAGGTTGTTGAACTCCATGCACCAGTATGACTCAGTCATAGTTCACATGAGTGTAAACAACTAGAGAGTTACCTCCCTGGAGTAATTGAAGAGAGACATGATGGAGCTCATGGACCATGTCTCAGGCCTGTATGAGCTTAACACTGATCAACAATCTACCTTCTCTAAGGATGATGCCATAATATGAACAGAAGATGATTGACTTTAATTATTGGCTTAGTTTTTGGTATCATTCAGTGGGGTACAAATTTTTATCTTTGCAGTTATTGAGACATGGTTTAAAACCACAGACAGCACCTGGCATTGCAAGCCAATAAAGTGTTTCACACATTTAAACCAGTTACTGCACAGGAAGGGGTAAAAGGGAGAGTTGTCTCAATTTAGGGTTTATATTAGCTCGAACTTCCAAAAGTTCGACTGTCATATGGTCGACACCATATGTTTGAATTTTTGAAAGTTTGAATGTTTTAACTGCGATCTCCATACAGCAAGGAATGGGAAGATTTCCCTTTTCTGCACTGTAGTGCGATCTCGGAGTTGGTATATTTAAAGAGCGGGGGGTGCAGGGGTGCTTGCCCACCCTGCTTAAAACGTTCAGGTAAGTTATTTGTGTAATTAATTTATTTTTATTAGATGTTCAAACTTTTAAAATTTCGATCATATGGTGTTGACCATATGACAGTCGAACTTTTGGAAGTTCAGTCATCTAATACAAACCCTCAATTTTCATCAAAATATGCACCCCTCAAGACTGGTCAAACAGTATAACTCGCACGAGCTTCTCCACATCCAAGTCAACATAGGCAAAGGCGCATACCATATCTTTGGAAGCTATAGGCCCCCCACTATGACCCAGGAAAGTAATAATACATACATAAATGTACTGGTGACACCCCCAATTCAACCCAACACCATATTCATGGCAACTTCAGCTACCCCTTAATAAACTGGGAATTGTATACAATCCAAAACATGCAGGCCCAGATATTCCTGAATTTGTAAACATAAGTAGTCAGTGCACCCATTAGAGGTGCTAAAATCCTTAACCTTATTCTCACAAATATGGGAGAACTTTGCTGCTCCTCAGTAAAATGTTGCCACTGGTCAGAGCAGACCATAAAGGTGTCTCATTTGAAATACAAATAAAACACAGGACTGCACCTAAACCGGGAACTCGTAGGAATTATTCTAAGGCAAGCTACCTATTATTAAGTAACAACATAGCAAAATTTCAAGCCCCCTAAATCCTGAGAGCACTGTGGTATTGTTCACAAAAACACTCTTCAATCATGTTAATGGCTGAATAGAGACAGCTGTAGCTACCAGATATAAGCACAGGACAAACTCAGAAACAAGCCACCCTGGTGGAATTCCACCATTTAAACATAAATGAAGTCTAGTAAAGTCAAATTAGAGGTAAAAATAGCCACTCAGGCCAACGAAATCACAAGACAGTTTTCATTTATATTTGCACCCTCAGAGGCAATACACAATGTGCCAAACTAATTGTAAATGGAGGCACTAATACTGACCCCCCCCCCAATATCCTCAACCATAACTGCCCCAATTAGCAAGGAACATCCTAAATCCACTCTCCAAGGCCAAGGACATTGTATCATTGGGCCCCAGTAATATTCCAGGATGTCGTCTTAATAGTGTCAATCATAATTTATCAGGACCACTAGAGTCACTATTTAATTGTAGCCTTCAGATAGGCTTTATACGAAGTGAACAATGAACTGCAACTGTCATCTCTTTGTATGCACATATGCTCACTCAAAGAAGTAAATACTCAACTAATATGTATAAAATATCAGAGTTTGGACTGCTGTTAAATGAGCATGAAATCTAAAACAAGTCCCACACACCAGGGAAATAAATAACACATACCTGCTTGAAATAAAAAAAATAAATAAATCAATAAACTTGGAAACTCCTGTCCACATATATAAATAACGGTCTACCCACACCACAGTTAAAATAGATTTTTTTGGAAAATACAGAAATAAATTACAGGACTATAAAGCTTTACATTCCTTGGGGGCATGCAACTAAAGTTCTCGAAACACCTAATTCATACTTATTTCTTTCTCAGTTTCATGTACAATTTAACTGATGAATAAGGAAAATCTCTCATAAGTAAAAGATATACATGTATTTAATATTCAGCAGCTGTCTGCTGCATTTTTAATACATCATGCTGTTGCAGAAGTCTTATACTGAGATTATCGCTTTTTTTTTTTTAAATGACCCCCCCCCCCTTAGAGAGTTACCTAGTGTCCACTTCAAATTTGTTAGTCTGACTATGAGTTCTCAACTAATGCAAGACTACTTTAGGAAGATGAAAAGTGCCCCCACCAGTAATGGTTTCTGTACCACTTCTGATACACTGAAACTGCAATGCTTTTAGAGTGAAGCAGTGGTTATAAGGAAATCCCTCAGTCATAAAGAGCAGCACTCTGTCTCCATCATCTTAGCAGTATGAATGTAATGTCTTTTGGCTTTTCCCGGTTAGGGGTCGCCACAGCGAAACTCTAGTCCGCTAATGATTGGCAGTGGATTTTTACGGTGCCAAGTTGCCAGCCTGATGCCCAGCCTTCAAGGAAGGCACACCCATTCACGCTCGCATCTACCTGCATGTCTTTAACATCACTCAACCTTGGGGAGGACATGCAGACTCCGCACAGAAGGCGCTCCAGCTGAGAATCGAACAGGAGAACCTCTTGCTGTGAGGCCACAATGCTAACTGCTGCTCCACCAAGGCCCCATTTCTTAGCAGTATGAATGAGCACTAATATGGCTTCTGTACTACTAATACACTGAAACTGCAATCCTTTCAGGGTGGAGCAGTGGTAGTAAGGAAATTGCTCAGTCATACAGAGTAGCAGTCTGCATCATCTCTCCAATACGAATGGGGACATTTTCAGTTCTCTTCACTGCCTCATCAAGATGAATGGGCACATTTCCATCTCCCTTCACACCTGTTGTGGAACTATCTTTGCAACTGAAAACTTTTCAAGTGATTAGTAAACATATAGGCAAAGAACTATGACAGTTTGTAGTAAATCACTTAAAATTATTTATTATGGCTTTCTTTAACACATATATCATTATGTGAAATTGATGCCACAATTTCTATAGAGTTTAAGTAGAGTAAATACTCTATTATTAAATAAATACAAAAATAATAGAGTGTAAGTATATAAGAACACAGTATTATTTAAATGTAATAATTTCATAGAACTATGGAATTTTTGGGAATATTAGCACTGGATGAACAGAGAAAATGTCAGCTTGTACAGATAGTTTAAAACATCCCATGTAGGTGAGTGTGTGCGGTCACTGTCCATCAATAGCAGATGAGTAATAGAAACAGGAGTACATATTGATTAGGCAGTCACTAATGGTCTACAATTTAAAGTCATCTAATAGTAGAGGGCCTCTGTTATCAGATGTATATTTTATGTTCGCATAAAGTAAGCATTGTAAACAAATGTACAGCACAACATTAATATCCAAAGAATGAGGAATTGCTTGATTGCAATTTAACTTATTAC
Organism: Protopterus annectens; assembly: GCF_019279795.1. Classification (NCBI taxonomy): domain Eukaryota; kingdom Metazoa; phylum Chordata; order Ceratodontiformes; family Protopteridae; genus Protopterus; species Protopterus annectens. The sequence continues at coordinate 1,213,498,555 of NC_056735.1, forward strand.
AGCACATTAGTCAATGGTAGATTCCAACTCCATTTCTTGTTCAGTCTCAGCAACTGCATTTTCCACTAGCTGCACTGTATGGGAATGAGGAAGATGCTTAACTGATTCAGTATGCAACAATACTGGCAGAATGAAGGCTATAGTCTGTTCACCACAATAGAACATTAAGTTGTATAAAGGAAGAATTAAGGAAAACTGTTTTCTATTTGTGGTGTGCATCTAAAAGCTAGAGTACTTTGCCTTCATAAAGAGACAGGCTGCAGCATGTTACACGGACATAAACACAGTTACATATAAATGAAGTACATTTTAGATGTAAACTGATCTCATGTTTTCAATTTTCATTCATTCCTCAACTAATGGGATCAGATCCATTTTGGCTGATGATCTTCATGTTTCACTGTTGCAGTCATTACATTTGGGTAATCTGCTGGCAGGTTGCCTTCAGTCGGCCTGAATTCCAAAGTCTTAGGTCCTGCGTCGGTTGCCGTCTCCTTTTCCATGACATCAGGTCGTCAGGGATATAAAACAAGCAGCCAACGCCATTTTCTTCAGTCTTTCTTGCCGCTCGGTGCCCGAAGCAGAAGCATTTCGCAAGTGCCAGTCGGCTGACTCCTGAAATATTTGAGTTTCAGACCGAAGTCTTCACTAAAGCTAAGTACCCCGTTGGGAAAACTTTTTTCTTGCTCCATACCGATGTCAGAAAAAGTTAATAATTGTATTACTTGTGGGAAGCAAATACCTCATAAGGATTTCCATTTATACTGTATTCCTTCCCTAGGCCCTGATCACAATGTGCTTGGCTGTCGGTTTTGTGCTAGATTTAACCAACGCACTATTAAGCATCATATATTTTTGCCTCAAAGTACTTTGGAAACAGATTTAACTACCCAGAAATGTCATCAGATAACAATCCGACTACCGGAGTACATAAAAAATGCAAAGAAAAGGACAGAGACACAGTTGAGGTCCAAAACCGATGCCGAAGCTTCTAAGCCAGTCGCCAGTACTCAGTGAGGTGCTTTCGCAGCCCCTGATACCTGCTACGTTTGAGTCGCAGGCCCCTACCAAGACCCATGTGGAGTCCGGCACGCCACAAGATACTCAAAGTATTGGACCCACGGATGTATCTCCCTTGGATGGATCCATTGCCACTGAGCAGGCACCGGCTTCTGAGGGTGTATTCAGGCCTCAACATTTTTTATATCAAACTGATGACAGCTGCAAAACCAAAGACAAAAGCAACTTCTAAAACTAAAAAACCAACGCATGAGCCATGTGCACAGACTGCTATGCCTAAAAAACAGATGATCAAAATGGCTGAAGACCTTATTACCTTGATCAGGGGTTCCTGTCCCCCACCTGATGAGGCCTAGGCAAGACACTGATTATGAATAATCTTCTGATTCCTCTTCTGATCAGGAATTATCTATACCTCCCCATGAGGATTCTGATGCAGAGGAGTCTATACCATCTGCATCACCTCCTGAGGATTATTCATTTGGAGAAACCTTGCATACTTTGAGGGAGCATTTTCACTGGGAGAGTCAAGATTTCCCAGAATCTAAAAAGAGGCTCAGGGATTTCCTCCTCCTCCTCCCTCAGCACAGGCCTTTAGCAATACCCCCTGTTTTAGACATTGTGGATGATGCGTTTTCGGAGTCAAGCTTGACCCCTGACTTCTTGCCTCCGGCTCCCAGCAAGCCTGACAGATATTACAGGGTCCCCGACTCTCACAAATTTTTATTTAGAAACCCTGCTGCTGATCCTGAAACTATTTCACAGGGTCCAAAGGGAGTTAAGGCCTCAACAGCAAAAAATCCTACCCCCTCTGACAGAGATTCAAGGGCACTGGATAGATGGGGAAAAAAGGTTTATACATCTGCAACCTTGGCAGTTAGGGCCTTAAACTGCCAGTTTCATATGCTCAGGTATCAACAACATGTTATGGGATTGCTGAAACAGAAAATTATGTTGATTTCTGAATGTGCAGAAAATAAAGAATTGCAGGAATTATTGCATGCAGCTGAACAGGTTGGAAAACATACTTTGCAATGTGGTTTTGATTCCTTAGAGGCCTCCTGCAGGGCCGCAATTACTGGATCTGTGATTAGGAGGCATGCCTGGCTAAAAGAGCAAAATTTGCCTGATCATGTTAAAGCGAAATTACTGGAAGTAGCTTTACAGCATGATACTCTGGTATTAAGGCAGAAGAGGTTTTAAAGAAAATGGAAGATAAAGCTAAGTCTATGCAAACTGTAAAAGACTTCTTACAAGTGCAGCCACCAGGATTCAGTAGACACTGGCCTACAAAAAATTGGTCCTTTCCTGTGTCAGACAGAGCTCAAAGGGTCAAATCCAGACACCCTAAGGGTTCCAGATACCAGGCACAAGATTAATACAGGTCAAAGCAATGGGGCGCTTCTACCTCCAAATCTGGAGGAGATAAAGCGCAAACCTACAGAAAACAGTCCCAATGACTTCCCTCTGCCTTCACCAAGCACTTTCCTTTTGGCAGCACCCTTAGTGGGTAAATTAGCACTTTTTGCTCAAAATTGGCAGTTAATAACCCAGGACAAGTGGGTGCTAAACATAGCATCATAAGGATACAGATTCCATTTCCATACTCTGCCAATGGCAAACGGTTGGCCGGATCTGCCAAAAAATCAATGGGCAGAGGCACAGAAACATGTTACTTCCCCCATGGATATGGGGGCCATTCAGCCAGTACCAGAACAGGAAAAAGGACAAGGTTTCTACTCAAGACTGTTCTTGGTACCCAGAAAGGACAAGGCCTGATGGTCAATACTGGATTTTTCGATTTTGAACCCATATCTGGACATTCCAAAATTCAAAATGCTGACTTTGCAGCAGCTTCTGCCCATGCTGGGCAAGAATGCTTGGCTGGTGACATTAGATCTAAGAGGCATACCTGCATGTCCCAATAATGCAATCGTACAGAAGATACCTCAGATTCAAGGCTGGCTTGATGCATTACCAATTCTCTGCACTGCCCTTTGGCTTATCTACTGTGCCCAGGGTCTTCACAAAGTGCCTGGCACCAGTAATTGCTTTTTACAGACAAAGAAGTATACAAATATATCCTTACTTGGACGACTCTCATTCAAGCAGAGAACAAGGACATTCTTCTTCAACACCTGGCATTTGTGAAAAGGCTTCTAACATGCCTAGGGTACACAATAAACAAAAATAAATCACAACTGGTACCCTCTCAAAAGATGACATTCCTGGGTGAAGGCTTGAATACAACTGCCCAGATGGCTTACCTCACGCCAGACAAACAAAGGCAACTGACTACTTACTTCAAACTGATGGCAACAAAACCCCAGTTATCTGCAAGTCAAACTCTGCAGGCTTTAGGCTTCATGGCATCCTGCATCCTGCTGATTCCATATGCAAGACTGCATATGAGGAAACTTCAATGGTACCTAAAAGGTCACAGTCTGGAAACTGATTACTTTCATTCCCTGCCTACAACAGGAGTTTCTATGGTGGGCAAAGGCATGTCACCAAAACATGGGACGGGCCTTCACTCGACCCCCTGCCAGCCAAACCTTAACAACAGACTCATCAGATTATGCCTGGGGGGCCCACATGGCGGGAAGATGCATTCATGGCATATGGACCCCAAAACAAATAAATCTACATATCAAACAAAAAGAGATGCTAGCTGTTCAAAATGCCCTGACAGCCTTCAAGGACTTACTTCATCCAGGACAACTACTGATAAAGACAGACAGCACCACGGTTATGTGGTATATAAACAAGCAGGGGGGCACGCACTCATACCCCCTTTGCAGATTAGCCATGGCACTGTGGGACACAATTTTGACTTACCAAATACATCTTCAAGCTCAATTCCTGCCAGGAAAACAAAATACTCTGGCAGACGATTTAAGCAGAAACCTTATGGACCCTCATGAGTGGAAACTAGATCCACAAGTCTTCAGCATGATAACAAAGAAATGGGGGAGCCCAGACATAGATCTATTTGCCTCTCCTCAAAATTATCAATTGAAAAGATTCTGCACAAGGACTTATCACAGACAAACATGGAAAGTGGACGCCCTATCCTTCAGTTGGAAAAACCTATCAGTTTACGCCTTGCCTCTTCTTCCCAAGGTCCTACTAAAAGTCAGATAAGAGAAACCCAAGATAATACTAATTGCCCCGGACTGGCCCTGCCAATACTGGTACCCAATCCTAAGTAACTTGTCTCAATACCCAGCTTGGACCTTACCTCAAAGACCTCAACTACTGTCCCAGCAAAACAATTAGATCCTGCACAATCACCTCCAGACACTGAACCTGGCAGCATGGCTGATCATGTAGTTATACAAACACCACCACTCAGTAAAGCTGTGATGGATGTCATTTTGGAAGCCAGAAGGCCTAGTACTAGAAAATCTTATGCTGATAAATAGAAGAGATTCTGTGCTTGGAATCGAGCACAAGGAACTGATACAGCATAACCAAATATTCCTCTGATATTACAATACTTGACTGAGGTGCTTGACAAAGGCTTATCTTTCTCATCAATTAAAATCCATGCCTCTGCCATTTCAGCTCATTACAATACAGAGCCACCAATCTTTTCTCATCCTTTACTAAAGCAGTCTCTTAGAGGAGCCAAAAATTTAAGGCCTCCTAGAAGATCACCAATACCTGCATGGGACCTCAATTATGTGTTGGAAAAGCTCACCCTGCCTCCATTTGAACCAGCTGCTACTGCTGATATAAAGTTCTTATCATGGAAAACAGCTCTACTATTAGCAATTACTTCAGCAAGAAGAGTCTCAGAGCTACAGGCCCTCATGGCTCTGGAGCCTTTTATCATATTTTACCCAGATAGGGTGTCTCTGAGTACAAATCCTACATTTATGCCTAAGGTGGTTTCCAGTGTGGCTCTTAACCAAACTATTCATCTGCCAACCTTTTATCCAAATCCACAGAACAAGGGGGAGAGAATTCTGCATTTCTTGGACGTACACAGCTAAGAATCTACTTGAGCAGGACTAAAGCTCTAAGAAAAACTGAGCAATTACTAGTGACATATGCTGCAGGATCAGAAGGAAAGGCTATTTCAAAGCAGACTGTTTCAAAGTGGATAAGCCACTGCATTCGTTTCTGCTACTTACACCATGGCAAACCTGTGCCCAAGGGCATTAGGTCTCATTCCTCCAGAGCTGCAGCTACTTCAGCAGCCTTTCTCAGAGGAGTACCAACCAAAGACATTCTAGAGGCTGCTACTTGGAGTTCTGTTCACACCTTTACAAAGCATTATCATTTGCCTCTCTACTCTAAGTCCAGGGCAGGCTTTGCCACTGTATTTCTGCAGGGCCTTATAGCCGCACCTAATGCTGTTTAGCTCCTGCCTCCCAACCATAGCTTTGGGATTCTACCCAAATGTAATGACTGCAACAGTGAAACACGAAGAACATAGTACAGTTGTGTACACTTACCATAAATGTAGATGTTAGAGTGTATTCACTGTTGCAGTCCAGGTTACCCGCCCGCCATCCCCCTTTCATTCTGGAGTTTATCTTTCCTTCTCTATCTTCTACAACCTATGTGGTGTATTTGCTTGTAGATGAAGATAAAGTTTATATTGATGCATGTATATATAGTTTATATATATTTTTTTCTACGTTTTTGGGGGCACCTGACATCTGGAGCAAGAAAAACTAAAGAAAATGGCGTTGGCTGCTTGTTTTATACCCCTGATGACCTGATGTCATGGAAGAGGAGACGGCAACTGACGCAGGACCCAAGACTCTGGAATTCAGGCTGACTGAGGGCAACCTGCCAGCAGATTACCCAAATGTAATGACTGCAACAGTGAATACACTCGAACATCTACATTTATGGTAAGTGTACACAACTGTACTTTATACTACCTTGTGGCCTCCAACAAACTCTTGGAACTCCTTTCCTACCCATAATACACCACCCCTAACATCCCTCAGATCTCTTTTGATGCTTTACCGTTTAAACATGGTTACCTTCAGCTCTCGAGTCTTCAGTGAGAGATAAGTTAATTTTTCATATTTCCTTTCTGAAAACTTCTGTAAACAAGTATTTCTTTAATCTTTAATCCTCATCTTTCATCAGTGTAAAACCGTTCTACCATCGTTGGTAGGCCTAACTCTTTCCCTTTGCCCTTTTTTACATGTAGTGTAATCACTGTAATTACCATTGTTGGTAATTTCTCTTTTGTCTTCATGTTTTTTCTTGTAGTTCTCAATTACCATTGCTGAATCTACTGTGCCCACCTTGGATTCTGGCTCCAAGTCCACACCTACTGTCTCACCCAACAGGCACAGTTCCCCCAAATATCTCAGACCTCAAACTAACAGAGTGGTTTCTAAAATTCTCTTAATAGCCAAGCAACCAATGCTTTCTTCTCCTGTCCATTCCATACTTTTATCTTCCCATAAACCTTTTACTAGGAAGCTCTGCAGGAGTAAATGGAGAGGCTGTACTTGAAATATTAGCAAGTTTGTTTAATGAAGGTGCTAGTTCATCAACTATTAAAGTTCAACTCGCAGCCATATCTAATTTTCATGTGGGGTTTCAAAATTCTTCACTGGCTTCCTATAAACTGTGCAAAGCCTTTTTAAAAGGTACTCTTCTGCTAACACCCCCTTATAAAGATCCCATAGCACTACAGGTTTAAAAGTTAGTACTGCAAGCCTTGTGATCTTAAGTTTTTGTCATGGGAAAACAATTTTTTTAGTTGCAATTACATCTGCTAGAAGAATTTCAGAACTTCAAGCATTATCTCCTAAGCCTTCATATTTGATTTTTCATAAGAATAGGGTCACATTAACTACTAATGCTTCCTTTCTGCCTAAGGTGGTGTCAGAATCCAACATTAACCCATCCATTAACTTGCCAGTATTCTTCTCAAAATTTACAAATAAAGGGGAATATATGCTGCATTTACTGGATGTTCATAGACAATTGCATTTCTCCCTACACAGAACAAAAGAGATTAGAAATACAGATTAGCTGTTTGTTTCCTTTGCATATAATAAATTGGAAAAATCAGTTACAATGGTATCTCTGGCTAGATGGCCGACAAGATTGCATCTCTTTTATCTATACTAAACTGAATCTCCCCTTACCAAAACCATTAAGGGTACATTCAATCAGATGTGTATGGCAACTTCTGTTTTCCATACTAGAGCCTCTATGGATGATGTATATGCGGCTGCCACTTGGTCAAGTCCTCATACCTTTGTCAGTCATTGCAAACTAGATCTGGTCTCAAGGGGAAGGGCAGCCTAAATCCCACCCAGGGATTTAGATAGCTGGGGACTCTGTCCCGTTAGTTGAGGAATGAATGAAAATTGACATCGGGTAAAGACATTATGTACTTACCGTAATATACATACCATAACATTTCTTCTGTGTTATCCATTTACATTCTTCCTCAACTACACACCATCCCCCTCCATTTTTCATAACTGACTTCTGGACGAATTAGACTGTTAGGGACACCTATGTCCTTTTTGTTGAACTCCAGTTATGGCAATTCTTTTATAGTCTGTCTGTCAAGCTGCAAACAAGATCTGAGGAATGTTAGGGGTGGTGCGTTATGGGAAGGGAAGGAGCTTGAGAGTTTGTTGGTGGCCATGAGCTAGTATAGCTGAATCGAATTCTTGGATCGGATCCTATCCCATTAATTGAGGAAGAATGAAAATGGACAACATAGATAGAATGTTATGGTAAGTACATAAATACTTTTTTCAGAAATGAAAACAGTAACTTAGCTTATGCAAATGCCTTGATTTAGACTGCATAGTAATTTGCAGTTTATAAAGACTGCGGTGGTGATGCTGCGGTGACGTTGTCGCCTCACAGTTAGACGTTGCCCGTTCGATTCTCAGAGCGTCTTCTGTGTGGTGACATGCGTGAATGGACGTTCCTTTGTTGAAGGTTGTGCGTTAGTAGGCCCGGCAAGCCAGCACGTAAAAATCGACTGCCAATCATTAGCGGACCGGAGTTCTGCTGTGGCGACCCCTAACCGGGAAAAGCCGAAAGACACAAGTAATTTGCAGTTTATCACGCACTTGTTTTTTTTGCATTTTTAGTTAATGGGTAGAGGAAAGACTTGTGAAATTTAGCAAACCTCTTGGTGGTTTGATGTATCTTTTCTTTCATCCTTTAACTGGTGCTGTGCAGGAGAGTAGAGAAGGTATTTCACTTAACTCATCAATTACAAATGTGCCACTGAGGGAGTTGTAAAGATATTGTTTTTGCAACAAGACATTAAAATATGCATCAACACCAGCAGCCTTTTACAGAATTAATATATTCTATACAGTTTGTGTTGGCTGATGGTGATGAATTGCTCATAAAAGATTTTTTTTAAATCTGTGCCTCGGGAGTCTTTCTTTCAGTTACTGCTGTTTTGTTCTGCTGCTTGGATAACTGAAGGTGAATGTGCTTGCAGTGTGACTTCTGGCTCATATACTAGGAAAAAGGTTTCTCTTTTTTTCGGAGAAGTGCATTCATCCAGTTGTTTAATCCAGGCAACAAGAGTGAATAGCAAAACATTATCACTGCACTCCCCAGGATTACTTTTATTCACTTTTCTGAATCGGGGGAGATGCACTAAGAAAAAAGTCATATGCTTCAGAAATTGTGTAGTGTTGCAAAACCTGCTATTCCAGCAACTTTTTAAATATGTAAGAGCAATATTTAAAACTTGCCCTTGATATTGCATGATGACTAGAGGCTTCTGACATTCCAGAAAAACATACATTGCCTGTTTTTTGCTTATTTACACTATCTACTGCACTTTTTATTTCCTGCTGCCTACATTTATACCGGATTTATTTACTGTGTACTAAACTACAGTTTTGTACTGCAATTGTCTGCTTTACTGTGTCTGTTAAAATAAGTTTTATTGCTGTTTTCACTGTTTACAAAGCTTTTTTATTAGTATCATTGCTTACACATTTGATGTTATGTAGTCCAGTCTCGCCTACATTCTTATCCGTGGGTATTCAGCTCCGACTCGGCCAAACTTTTCTAGCTCGAAGTCTTCTATTGGCTGGACTAAGCAAGTATCTCATGCTGCACTGCTCCATATCCCCAGATCTCGTTTGTCACTTGTGTAGCTCGGACGTGGTCTCGCTCTTGGCTGTGGCTAAGTACCACTTTTTCTTGTTATTGAGAAAAATTATTATAAACAAAAAGCTATTTTCATAGCTGTTGTCTTTTAGTGTTGTATTTGATTTCGGTAGTGTGTTTGTGATCGTGGTATCCCGCTAACTGTTCCCTCGGGCTAGGCCCGTTTCAGTTAGAGGACCTAGTCCTCTTTTCCTGTGTTGTTCGTGCTAAACCGTTTTAGTTAGAGGTTTAGTGTCACTTTCCCTTGCTATTAGTGGTCATAAACCGTTTTAGTTAGAGGTTTTTGACCATTTTTGTCTCAGTGTGTGTTTCTTCAGTGGTTTGTGTGTGCACTGTTACAGTTTATAAAACTGGTTCCTGCGTTTTTGTGGTGTTGCGTGTCTGTGTCGTTCTGGTCAGACCGTTACTTGGGTTGTGTTGGTTCTTGGTGATTGTTTGTTTCAGAAATGTCCAAGGATTCCAAGCAGCACAAACCTTCGGGTTTTAAAAAGTGCTCTAAATGCGGTTACAAGATGTCCATCACCAATGGGCATTCAGTTTGTGTTTATTGCCTGGGAGCCATCCATCTGCAGGATTCCTGCAGCTTCTGCCATGCTTTCAGTCCCAGAGTGCTCCAAGAAAGAAAGAATTAGCTGATTTTAAAGGGACTCTTAAAACCCTCTTTTGAAGAGGCCATGGATTCTTCTCCCAGTGCCAAATCTAAGTCCTCTAAGTCTAAAAAGAGATCTCCGGCTCTGTCAGCTTCCTCTGAGCCACCGGAGAATGTCACAGAACTTGCTTCGACGACCTCAGCTACATTGTCCTCGGGGCTGCAGGAAGCGTCGGTGTTGATGGAACCGGCGTCGGCTCCAATTATATTGGATCCTCCTCGGAGCCGATCACCCAGTCTTAGGTTCATAGGTTCATAGGTTTATACTAGGCTATCTGCCCGAGGGCATTTACAAGCCTAGCCCATAGTTTTGTGGCTTACGCCACCCCTTTAGTATGGGAACTATACCCATTATTTTGCTGTGCCTCTGTCGAGCAGTGACACTGAGGTAATCCCTGGGGTATATCTGCGATCTCCCATCCATTGGTCAAGATTTCTCTTGAACAAGGCCAGCGAGGTGCTCTGCCTCACATATACCGAGATTTTGTTTCACAGCATAGGGAGTCTTTGGGTGATGAATCTATCCCTCCAGCACGTCCTATTAATAGCCGTGTCGAGGTTTAAGTCTCCCGCCCTTGTGGCTCTGATGGATCTAGATTTTTTGAGGTGAAGCATATTCATCAAATCTGGGTTTGACATGGCCTGTATGTCAGGCACAGGTCACCTCTGAGCAAGCGGTAAGCGACTGAATAGAGCTGAAGTTCTTTCAGTCGGGCAGCATAGGACAGATTTTTGAGACCCTTTATCCTTTTGGTGAGGAACTTTTGTGGCCTCTCCAGCTGCTGCAAGTGTCGGGTCAGATACATTCCGAATTGGGGCATTGTACTCGATCATTGGTCTGATGAGTGATGAGTATAGGGAAACTATGACCTCCCTTGATCTAGATGTGAATCCCTTCATGATAAGGTGGGCAATGTAGAAGGTCTTCCTAACTACTTTAGCTACATGGGTATCGAATGACAGGCTACTGTCAACCTGGGTCCCCAGGTCCCTGATAACTTCTTCTGTGCTCAGTGGATTGCCACCTATATGGTAGCTAGGGGTAACCTTGTTTTTCCCGAAGGGTATGACTATGCATTTTTTGGCATTTAACTTTAAGCCATGGCTCTGGCACCAGTTATCCGTTTCTGTGAGACCCTTCTGAAGGATATCTGTGTCAGATGTGTTTTCGACTACGGCGCCCAGTTTGCAGTCATCTGCAAACTTTGTCAGCCATAACCCTCCTGTGTTTGCTTGTACTTCGGAAAAGTAGATGCCAAACAAGAGTGGGCCCACGACTGAGCCCTGTGGGACACCACTTGTGACAGGCTTTGAGTCTGACATGGCGCCAGCAACTCTGACCCTGTGGGTTCTGTCACTCAGCCAGTTTGCAACCCATCTTGTGATGTATGGGTTAACATTTAAGCTGATGAGTTTTTTAATGATACCTGAGTGGGGTATTGTATCGGAGGCTTTCGCCAGATCGAGGTAGGCTGTATGGACTGCCTTTCCCTCATCAATGGCTTTGGTGACTGTTTCGAAAAAGTCAACCAAGTTTAAAAGGCATGATCTGCCTTTGACAAAGCCAAACTGGGTTGGATCCAAAGTCTGCAAATTCCCTATGTCTTTATTTATGAGATCCATTATGATCCTCTCCATGGCTTTGCAGATAAGGCTTGTCAAGCTAATGGGAAAACCCTGATTCTGTGGAACCTTAGACCAGTTTCACCTGAGAGGAGATCTCGATCTCCTTCCCTGTCCTCCAAATCCTCCTGGACTCTTTCGGATGTGGATGTTGATAGGGTGGTGCAGAGGCTCCTCCAGTCACCGGTTTTGGCAAAATTGTTTTCGGCTCCGGCCCAGTTGGCTCCGGAGCCCATCACGACCCCTTCTTCGATCATTCCTCCTCCGAGCGCATCTCTGTCTTCGGAGCCAGAGTGTTCCGCGCCATGTGATGTTCCTAGGTCGGTTCCGATGGCCTCTCCGGGCTCCGTCCATGGGGTACGGGACTCGGGATTCTTCAGTCGGGCCTGAGGGGGACATCTCGGGACATATTTCGGTTCCGTGTCTTCCGCTCGGTGCCTCGGCTCGAGGAACCCTGACTCCTGTCATGGTCTCTGAGGCTGGCCGGTCCTCAGACTCGGGGGGGGGGGGGGCTGCCTTTGAGGCCATGTGGACTGCGCTTGCCAGATCGTCAGCTACATCATGCGGGTCAGTCATTCTGTCCCCCACCACTCTGGTGAGAGCCTCTGATCACCACTTATCTGTAGACAGCAGAGCACCAAGGCCTAGGGATACCCCCACGAGTGTTCCCCAACCTTCTGAGGGCCATTCAGAGTTTGTGCCTGAGGAGACCCCTAGAAAGAAAACGTGCAAGAGGAAGTACATAGACTCCCAGGATGAGTTTCTCACCTCTGATACTGACCTTATGGAATTGGAGGGGTCCCCCAAGTCATCCTCTGATGATGTTTCCTTCTCTGATATCCTGGAGATATTGAAACAAAGAAGTGACTGGCCATCCAAAGCCCCCTCCGAGGAGTCGGTCTTCCTTAAGGCCTTTGGTGCTCAGCCTTCTGCCTCCTGGGTGTCCCCACCCTTCGAGCTCCTAGATTTGATTTGTCAGAGGGTGTGGGAAAACCCTGATTCTGTGGAACCTGTACCCAGGCGCCCCAACAAGTTTCTTTCTGCTCCCCCGGGTAAGGAGTTTCTGTCCAAAAGAGTCCATGTGGATGCCATGGTGGTGGCGGTGGCCACTCAGAAGGAAGTAGCAGAGACTTCTTCCTCTGTCCATCCTCCTAACAAGGAGTCTAGGACCATGGACCGGTACGGGAAGCGTACCCTCTCATCAGCAACCCTTACCTTACCGTCGCTGAACTACCTGTCTCATTTTACTCGGCTCCAGAGAGATCTCCTCAAGGAGTTAGGAGATACTCTTGCGGGTAACGTTCCTGAGGTGGTGGCCTAGATGGTTAACGCCCAGGTATCTACCCTCAACTCCATCGTCAACCCTTCCATGTGGCTCATTTCTTATGCAGCCGATGGAGTGAGTAGGGAAGCAAGCTCAGGAGTCGCCCTTAGAAGGCAAGCCTGGATGCGCCTTTGTCATTTCGTGGAGGCCTTCAAGTCTTCTTTCACTGACCCCCCCTTTGAAGGTTCTTCTTTGTTCGGAACCAAAGTGAAAGACACCCTCACCAGGTGCGAACAAGAGGGAAAGACCCTGTCTGCTGTAGGGGTCCGTTTTTCCCTTCTCTCTAGGCCTTACCCCAAGGCCCAGAGGGGTGGGAAGATGTGGTTCAAAAAATCACAGAGGTTTTTTCCTGCCGCACAAGGTGAGTCCCCCTCCAGAGGCAGAGGGGGGGGGTTATTCAGGGAGATGCCACCCTAGAGGCAGAGGGTGCCCCCTGCAATTCGGGAGACCGCGATTCCTTTCGCGGCTCTCATTACTCTCCGTGCCTGGGGAAATGCCCGACTGTGCTTATCCGGAGCCAGTCGGGGGTCGAATATAGTTATATCCGGAAGCCTGGAAAAGCAATGGGTATTACGAATAATTTCCGGAGGTTATGCCATTCCATTTACGTCAGACCCCCCTTCAATCAGAAAAATCCCGGACGTTCCACCCAGTCAAAGGGATCAAGCAGCCTCAGAGGTTTTAAAGCTGCTAGGAAAGGGAACCATCCAGCATGTCCCCTCAGACCAAGTCAGATTAGGGACTTACTCGAGATTCTTTTTGGTGCCGAAAAGAACAGGGGACCTGAGACCCATATTAGATCTCAGCCGACTGAACAACTATGTACAGAAGTCCAAGTTCCGTATGGTCACACTACAATCGATTCTCCCATTGTTGGGAGAGGAGGTATGGATGTGCTCCATCGACCTCAAGGATGCTTATTACCATGTCAAAATGGACAGGGCATCCAGGAGTCGCCTACACTTCTGGCTGGGAGCCAGTCATTTCCAGTTTCGAGCCTTGCCCTTTGGTCTCACCACAGCCCCCAGGGTGTTCACCAAGTGTATGGCGGTGGTGACTTCTCACTTGAGACGCCAAGGATTCCAAGTGTTTCCGTATCTGGATGACTGGCTCCTTACCGCCCCCACAAGGCATCTGCTAATCCAAACCAGGGACACTACCATCACTCTCTGTCAACAGTTGGGCAAAACACTAAATTGGGAAAAATCTGCCTTGTTGCCCTCAGTGTGTCACCTTTATAGGTGCAGAATTAGACACTGTTCAAATGCGAGCATTTTTACCACAGGAAACTATCAGAGTCTTACAGCAACAGATACACGCTTTGATGCCCCTGAGGAAAGCGAAGGCAAGATGGGTTCTTCAACCCCTGGGGACCATGGCAGCAACAATTATGTTGGTCCCTCTAGCAAGATTGCACGAGACTTCTTCAATGTCTACTATTTGTCCAATGATCTCTCCAAAAACTTCCACTTTCTCCCCCCATTTTGCTCATGGACAGATGCAAACAGGACCTCAGTTGGTGGCTTTGCATCAACAATCTGGACAGGGGAAAACCCTTCATTCCACCCATCCCGGTTGCTACAGTGACCACGGGCGCCTCCCAGATGGGGTGGGGGGGGATTATCTTGGCAGGACAGTCCAAGGCACGTGGCAAGATCAAGAGGTGCATCTGCATATCAACGTCGTAGAGATGAGAGCGGTGCTACTTGTGTTGCAGGCACTTCAGAGCTTTCTGCCTATAGGGACGATTGCAATACACTCAGACAATATGTCAGTAGTGTGGTATCTGAACAAGCAAGGGGGAACCAGATCTTACCCCCTGTGCAGAGAGGCCATGCGAGTGTGGCAGTAGGCAGTATCTTCCCAACGGTTTCTGGTGGCAACGCACATTCCGGGGAAGTCCAACATGATAGCGGACAGGCTAAGCAGAGCTATTCTGATGCCTTACGAGTGGTCCCTGAATCGTCTAGTTGCAGAACGAATCTTCAGCAGATGGGATCAGCCTTGCTGTGACCTTTTCGCCAGCCCCCTCAATGCCAAATGCAGCAGCTACTTCATGCTGATCCCCCACAGGGGGAGTCACCCAGGGATGCTCTAGTTCATGATAGGCCCTCCGGTCTACTTTATGCTTTCAGTTTCCCTTGCTGTCAGAAGTGATTCAGAAAGCGCAATCCTTGGAAAGCAGAATGATTCTGATTGCTCCACACTGGCCTCATCAAGTCTGGTTCCACTTTCTCCAACCCTACATTGTGGACACTCCTTGGATTCTGGACCCTCAACCAGATTTACTGACGCATATGTTGGAACAGTTCCACCCCCTCTCTGATGACCCTCTGATTGACAGTCTGGCTGCTCCACTTCCATCGTTAGTTAGGCTTCATCACTTTTCACCGGAGGTAGTTCACATTTTATCTTCCTCTCATAAGCCCTCTACTAGGAAGATTTATTCTAGCAAATGGAAGAGGTTTTCTATTTGGGTGCATACCCAAGGAATTGATCCTTACACAGCCACGATTGCTTCAGTCTTGGAGTTCTTGTCTATGCTTTTCCATCAGGGTTCCGCGTCAGCTACCATAAAAGTTCAATTGGCAGCGATTTCTAATTTTCATGTTGCTAATGAGCCTAGTCTGATGGCTCACAGACTTTGTAAGGCTTTCCTCAAGGGTACTCTATTACTCCGTCCTCCGGTCCCCGAACCTATCATGCCCTGGGATCTGAATTTTGTTCTACAAGCCCTTACTTCACCACCTTTCGAGCCTGCAGCTACCTGTGATTTGAAATTCTTTACCTGGAAAACAGACTTTTTAATAGCAATCACTTCGGCCAGGCAAGTTTCAGAAATTCAAGCCCTTTTTGTCAAACCTCCATACTTGATCTTCCATAAGGACAGGGTTTCTCTTAGACCAAACCCTTCTTTTCTTCCTAAAGTGGCTTCGGTATCTAACTTTAATCAATCTATTGAGTTGCCTGTATTCTTTCCTCATTTTTCAAACAAGGCAGAATTTAAATTTCATCAATTGGATGTACACAGACAGTTACGTTTCTGTGTGCGCCGAACAAAAGATATCCGAAAGTCTGATCAACTATTTGTCTCCTTTTCGGAAAACAAAATTGGGTTCCCTGTCTCCAAAATCACCATATCCAGATGGATATCCAGTTGCATCTCTTTCACCTACTTTCGCCGTTTCCAGTCAAGGCTCACTCTACTCGGACTGTTTCTACACCTACAGCCTATCAAGCCAGATTGTCGATGGATGATATATGTGCTGCAGCTACTTGGGCTTCTCACACATTTGTTACTCATTACAAATTGGACATGGTGTCTAGGGGTAGGTCATCCTTTGGTTCCACAGTACTCAGGAGTATTTTCCTATGAGCCACCCAGGATGTAGGTGCTAGGGACGCTGTCCCACGGGTAAAAATGTAGGCGAGATTGGACTACATAACATCAAGAAGTTATGTACTCACCATAACGTTCTATGTATGTAGTCCATCTCGCCACACATTCTTACTTACCCTCCCACCTTCCCCCTTCCTGGAGGATATGGAGGTTAGGTTTTTTCTATTTACATAGTTCCCTTCACTTTTAGCTTATTCTTTTTACCTGGATGTTATGTATGCATGGGGTATGAATGACTGTTCGCAGCAAACTAGATCTGGGGATATGGAGCAGTACAGCATGGGATACCTGCTTAGCCCAGCCAATAGAAGACTTCGAGCTAGAAAAGTTTGGCAGAGTCAGAGCCGATATTTGGCTCCGAACCCACGGGTAAGAATGTGAGGACTACATACATCGAACGTTATGGTGAGTACATAACTTCTTGTTTTTTTTTTCCACTCTTCTTAAGCTAAACATTCTCTAGTGTTTTCCCACTGAAACTAGGGTAGCTAGTAGCTGTAGCATAGTCCAGATACAGGCTTGCTGTTTCTGGAACTGTTTGTAGTGGCTTGTTTGTTCTGAGCACATTTCCAAGCCATCTTGGATTAGAAGGGGCCTAGCTACATATTTGTGAGAGAATCGTGCTGATTGGGACCTGTATGGTAAATGGAGACCAGTCTAGGGCTTGGAATAAGCATCCTCATTGGTCCTTTTAAATCTTCCTAAATTTTTTTTTTCATGTTCTTAGCTTCTTGTATTTAGACCCTGCTTTTGAGCAGGTTTCTGCTTGCTTGCACATTGTGCAGCACTGAGCACTGCTGTGCAGTTGTGCACCAAAGCTGGGCAATAAAATTCAACATATTTTCCCTAAAAACACAGAAATATTCATCCACCAAGCTTCTCCGTGATCAATTCTGAATAGCTACCCCGAGTGACAACAGTCTTCAGTATAGCATTATTGACAGTTAGACTACCCTTGATTCTCCTACCAACCTTGTTGACTTGGGTCTCTTGAGGCAGTGTAGCAATTGCCTCATGTACACAGACAATCCTCTATGAATAACACACTTTAGTACAGTGTGTGAGAGATGTATTTACACCAAGAATCTAGAATCCATGCTCTCTCACTCAAAACAGTAACACAGAGAAGGTTGTCAACTCACCCACCACTACATATGCTCATAGTACCACTATTCATACACACAGCACTCATCAAACACATAATCCACATACGTGGAGGTTCTCTCAAAAAACTTAAACACCAGAGACCTCCAAAACACAAGACTGCTACAACTAACAGAGTCCCCACAGCATCTATGACACATAGCTACACCATTGTCTCACCCACCAAGCCAGTAAGGCGTAACACTCAAAAACCAAATTTTCTTGTCATTGGAGACTCAATAGTGAGACACATGGATGTCCCACTCACCAGGTTGGACAAAGAGAAAGTCACGGTCAGCTGATTGTCCTGCGCCAGGATTCATCAGATCATGCATGTACTCTGGTCTCTCAGCAAGAAGTACCATTATGAGTCTGTCATAGTTCATGTTGGTGTGAATGACTTGAAATGTACCTCATTGGACCATACGAAGAGGGACATGGTTGAGCTGTGAGTATTTGTCCCAGGCAGGTATGTCCCTAGCCTTGAGCAGCATACTACCCTCCCCTAGAATGATGCCACGGTATAAAGAAAAAATTATTAGTAAGTAATGTCTTTCGGCTTTTCACAATTTAGGGGTCGCCACAGCGGAACTCTGTTCCGCTAATGATTGGCAGTGGATATTTATGGTGCCAAGTTGCCAGCCCGACGCCCAACCTTCAAAGAAGGCACACCCATTCACGTACGCACCCACCTGCATGTCTTTATATGTCACTTGACCACGGGGAGGACATGCAGACTCCACACAGAAGGTGCTCCAGCCGAGACTCGAACAGGAGAACCTCTTGCTGTGAGGCGATGACGCTAAATGTTGCACCACCGCAGCCTACATATTGATTTCAGTAATTGGCTCAGTTTTTGGTGTCATTCAAAGGGGTTCCAGACCATCCAAATTTTACCAAACACACAGGTTAGGGGGGATTTCAATTATCCCATCATTTATTATTTATTTGCATTTGTTTACCGGGATGGTCCAGCTGGGCCAGAAGTGCCCATTTTCAGTGGAGTCCCGGGGAGAAAAGCGCCACATATAAAGACATTTCACATACAATACAGAATTTACATTGATAAAGATATTTAGTACATATTATTGGTAGCTTATACAATTGGTGAATAAAAGAGTACATAAGTAATCATTCTCAAATCAAAGATGATATACAAGCAATATAGCGTATATACATGAGAAAATTCCATATGAGTAGTTTTCAGCTAGCAAAATTTATATATAGGGCACTTCATGCAGTGGGTGCAAAGCAGA
This sequence comes from Protopterus annectens, assembly GCF_019279795.1. Classification (NCBI taxonomy): domain Eukaryota; kingdom Metazoa; phylum Chordata; order Ceratodontiformes; family Protopteridae; genus Protopterus; species Protopterus annectens. The sequence continues at coordinate 1,213,517,112 of NC_056735.1, forward strand.
TATAGGAATTAGTTAGAAACTAGGTACTTAAACTTTTGACATGTTTAGGAGGTGTAATAGCTTGCAATAGGCTATATGAGCCCTGTTGCAGGAATCAGAATCAGCAAAGTTGGTGGATATTGTTGCAGGTATAAGTGGTGGTATGATATCAAGGTAGGCTGCGAGAGTACCTTAATGTCTCACCTGGTTCAATGGTAGATCTATAAGGATTAGGAAGAGAGGGAGGTAGAGAGGGATCAATGGTAGAACAATGAGGGTTAGTAGAAGAGGGAAGTGGACAGGATGGAGAGGTGGAGTAAGTAAAAAGACAGGTGCTTGTGAAAGGAGGCTGTCAGAGTAGTAGAGTGGGGGTGAGAATAGTTGTAATGGTTGAAGTTAGGTTATATGAGATGTGGTGTTAGCACATATGCACAGCCAAGATGAGGAGAGGTGTTGTTTCAGAGATATCTTGGAGGGGTAATGAGTGCGTGGATCTAAGTTTTGGGGGGAGGGAGTTCCAAAGTTTTGCGATGGTAAAGGAGTAAAGCATCTGGCCAGCCAAAAGTGTGAGTTTTTCTACATTTACGAGCATTTGGTTGTTGGATTGGAGTGGTCTGTTAGGATGGTATAAAGTAAGTATAGAAGATATAGACCAGGGCACATGGATGGATTATGAATGAGTTTGTCAGCTTTAGTTAGTTGGATAAAGGTGAGATAGATGGGGAGTTCAAGCCATTTTAGACTGCGTAATGATAAACAGTGGTGGGATGAGTAGGAGGCATTGGTTACAAGCTTAGCAATATTATTGTAGCAAGAATCTAGTTTGGACTTTAGAGAGGACAACATTTTGGTGAGGAGGGAAGCACCATATAAAAGAGAGGGTAATAGAAAAGAAGAGGCAAGGGAAAGTCAGTCTGATGCACTGAGTAGATGTTTGTGTCGGTAGAGAGTGCTGAGCTTTTGATGCGTCTTTTTGACATTGGACTGGATGTGCAGGTCGAATTTGAGGTTTTCGTCTATGATGAACCTAGGAGTTTTGTGCTAGGTACAATGTTGATGGTGGTACCATTTAGGGATTGAATGGTGAAGTTCTCTTTTTGTAGGGGTGTGGACTTTTTGGGGGCAAAGATTACTAGTTTGGTTTTGTTGGGGTTCAGGGGAAGATGATTATTAGACATCCACATTTCGGTGGAGGTGAGGAGATTTTGGGTGAGTTAGTTCTGAGGAATTGTTTGCAGTGCAGAATATAGTGGAGTCATCTGTGTATTGGATGACTGACCCTTGAGAGAGTGTGGTGTGAAAGTTATTGATAAATATGCTAAACAGAAGTGGGCCTAAAATTGAGCCTTGAGGAACACCAGTGGTAGTGTTTAGGAAAGGGGAGTAAGAGTTCTGTCATTCAGTTGATTGTTGCCTGTTACTGAGGTAATTAGTAAACCAGTTTAGAGTTTGAGTTGAGGTACCTATGTTAGAGAGTTTTGTTAGAAGGAGAGAGTGGGGATATAATATTGAAAGCTTTAGAATGATCAAGAAATAATGAAGATATGATTTTACCAGCATCACAGGCTCTGTTGACAGTGTCCGTGAACGATATGAGGGCAGTGGAGGTATATGTTCTGGCCTAAATCCGTGTTGGGTGGGGAAGAGGATGTGGTTGTGAGTCAGATGGTGAAGACGTTGAGAATGAATACATTTTTCCAGAATCTTAGGGATGGGTGGTAGTATAGCAATGGGCGGATGTTGGTGATGTCTATGTTGGGGCCCCCCCTTGTGTAGAGGGAGGTTATAAGCTTTTTTTCCAGATGATGGGCACATAGGAGTTATGGATGGATCTGTTGAGAAGTGTGCTGATAGGGTAAGAGATTGAGTTGGCTGAGATTTGCAGGTATTTGGCAGGTATATTGTCATGGGAATTTGTGCATGGTTTGAGTTTTAGAAGCAATTTTTTATTAGTTGAGGTAGGTGTAGGTGGCAGAGTAAAGTTGGGAATAGGGGGTGTACTGGTGTTAGCTGTGGATAGGTCTGTGGTGGACAAGTTGATCTTGGGAAAAGTAGCGGTTAGATTGGCTATAGTATCTATGAAATAAGAGTCGCAGGTTGCAGCAATTTCATTGGGTGTTTTATTTGAGTCTGGGCAAGGATTATTACTAGAGCCTGGGTTTAATAGAGTTGAAAACTCCAGAATTTCTTTGTGTTTTGCTTGTGTTGATTTTGTAATGTAAAGTATTTTTTGTTTTGTAGTACTAGGTGCTTAACCTGGTTTCGGAGTGGTTTGTATTGGGTGAGGTCAGATGGGTTTTTGTTTTTTTTGCCAGATTTTCCATGATTTGTCCCTGTGTTTCATGAGATCCTTAGTGGATCTTGTTAGCCAGTTGGCATGGTTGGTCTTTACTCTCTTTTGTCTAAGGGGAACAAGATTGTCTAGTATGCCGAGGAAGGTTGAGTTGAAGAACTCAACTGCCTCATCAAGGGGAAGTGATATTAGTTCATCCCAGTTGATGATAAGCAGCCTTGGGTTAAAGCTAGATGGACAGAACTGGGATTCATCTCTGGTAACCCTGTACTGACGTTTAATTGTTGTGGTACATTCACGTTGTATAAAGGCCAGTAAGTGGTCACTTACACTGTTGGAGAGTGTACCAGTGGAAGTGATCTTATCCGTATGCTCAGCAAAAATTCAGAAAAGTATCCTCAATGAAAATTTAGTTTAATTAAAAATGACAGACTGTGGTAGTAAAGGCATAAATAACTAAAGACACCTTGGCCTCAGTTTGAAAGGTTGTATCTCTGTTTCTCATTTGAGATTTCATTATGAGACGTTTGGGTAGAAATAACAGGATATTCAGCTATAAAACATATCCAATAATGTAGTTCTAATCTCAGAGCTTGCTGTGCAGCACACCTTTGAATCTGAATCCACAGCTTCTGCATTTGAAAGTGTGTCACTGTAGGCACATCATGCTACAAGTGAACAAAATGTTAGTACTTGTTTTTATATACAGATGCGATGTTTGCTCTGAGAGTGTTGATGGAGAAGTACAGAGAAGGTCAGAAGGAGTTGCATTGTGTTTTTGTAGACTTAGAGAAAGCATATGACAGGGTGCCTAGAGAGGAGTTGTGGTATTGTATGAGGAAGTCAGGAGTTTCAGAGAAGTATGTAAGAGTGGTACAGGATATGTATAAGGGTAGTGTGACAGTCTAGGTGAGGTCTGCAGTGGGAGTGACGGATGCATTTAAGGTGGAGGTTAGGTTACATCAAGGATCAGCTCTGTGCCCTTTCTTATTTGCAATGGTGATGGGCAGGTTGACAGACAAGATCAGACAGGAGTCCGCATAGACTATGATGTTTGCAGATGACATTGTGATCTGTAGTGAGAGTAGAGAACAGGTGGAGGAGACCCTGGAGAGATGGAGATATGCTCTAGAGAGAAGAAGAATGAAGGTCAGCAGGTCTAAGACAGAATATATGTGTGTGAATGAGAGGGAGGATAGAAGAATGGTGAGGATGCAAGGAGTAGAGGTGGCGAAGGTGGATGAGTTTAAATACTTGGGGTCAATAGTTCAGAGTAACGGTGAGTGTGGAAGAGAGGTGAAGAATAGAGTACAGGCAGGATGGAGTGGGTGGAGAAGAGTGTCAGGAGTGATTTGTGACAGACGAGTACCTGTAAGAGTGAAAGGGAAGGGTCTACAAGAGGGTAGTGAGACCAGCTATGTTATATGGGTTGGAGACAGTGGCACTGACAAAAAGGCAGGAGTTTGAGCTGGATGTGGCAGAGTTAAAGATGTTAAGATTTGCACTGGGTGTGACGAGGGTGGACAGGATTAGGAATACGTATATTAGAGGGTCAGCCCAGGTTGGAAGGTTTGGAGACAAAGCCAGAGAGGCAAGATTATGTTGGTTTGGACATTTGCTGAGGAGGGATGCTGAGTATATTGGGGAAAAAGATGCTAAGAATGAAGCTATCAGGTAACAGGAAAAGAGGAAGGCCTAAGATAAGGTTTATGGATGTGGAGAGAGAGGACATGCAGGTGGTTGGTGTGACAGAGCAAGATGCAGAGGACAGGAAGAAATAGAAACAGGTGATCCGCTGTGGCGACCCCTAATGGGAACAGCCGAAAGAAGATGATGATGATATATGTATGTATATATATATATATATATATATATATATATATATATATATATATATATATATATATTCTGAACATCTGAGCATTAGTTTCACTTGATCTTTTATGCAGTGGTTAACTAGCCTCTAGATGTAACCAGGCATATGCTACCCCATAACAAAAGTCCTCTGAAGTGATGGATTTACTAGTTTGTGTATAAGAGGCTGGGAAAACATATCACATTAAGGGTAGGAAATACATCACATATAGGAAATTTAACTGTCTGTCCAAAATGATAGTGTACCTAGCAAGATGCCAACAGTGCCCAGTATTTTATATTAGGAAAACTGTAAGGACCCTGAAGGAAGGAGTGTCCGAACATCTGCACAGTATTACCAAGAAGAAACTAGATAATGCATTAGCTAGGCACATAATAGAGTTCCCCGAACATACATTTAAGTTCTGAGCCATAGATCAGGTTCAAACAGATGGTAGGGGAGGGACCAGACCACCTCCTACTGGAAAGGTTGGAATTATTGTGGCAATTATGCACAAGTGCTTGTCAGTACCAAGGAATGAAAATGTATTTGATTTTATGTATACTAAAACTTGAGTGCAAATAGATGCACATAAAGACATGTTTTTAACGTTTATTGTTTGAGCTTTTTAAGACATTATATTAATTATAAATCATAAAATGTATGTTTTTAAATAATGGAACCTTAAGACCAGGTTTTAACATTGTATGAATTAGTGATAGTAGGATGTAAGAAAGTGTCTATTGGTTGAAATGTGTCACATGCTTTTTGGAAGCAATTATTTAAACTGGAATTTTTAGGATGAATGGATATCTGATGAAGTCTGTAAATTTGGAGAAGAAAAGCATTTAATATTAAACAGTTTTTCATTCACAACTCTTGTACTGAACTGATTGGACTGATTTTCTCCTGCAGCCATTTGGTTCGTATTGTGAGTATTCAGCGTTTTTTCTTGGCTTAAACTTATAAGAGGCTACATGTTAGTTCCTGAAAGGCAATTCATGGTAAAAACACACTCATTTCTAATAAGAAACTTGGATACAAAACATACACTTTAATTACCAGTCATCAAACATCAAAGTCCTGACAAGTTGAATCACTGAAATCTAATGCCCACACAACGTTTTTTACATGGGTACAAAACCCGATGTGGGTACAAGCCATCCATATGCTCCTGAACTTATAGATGCCAACTCCATTGTCATCAACTCACAGAACAGAGAACTCTCCTCAAAATGTGCAGCACTGCCAGTGCAAATGTTGAAGTCAAGCCAAAAATGATTTCCTTTGAAGACGGTTTTTGATGCTCTGATCCTTGCTGTCTTGAGACTCCGACTACTACAGCATCAAAAATGCGAAGGAGAGACTTTTTGCTGATCGAAGTACCTTTTTTGGCTTTCTCTTAACTGTTTTTGCTTATCACACTTTGAAAAGTCATTTTTACTGTGGTTCTGTTGTATTTTACTGTTAAATCATTTTACTATGTGTGCACTTGATTTATCTGCTTAAAAGTTTAAACTGCATTTAGTATTGTAGGCGTCACACAAGTGCGACTGCTTTTTCTTAGCATTTTTACTCTAAACTGCTTTTTGCTGCTTAATTTCTTAAAAAAGGCAAAAAAATACTACCTGTACTGCTTGTTTCCCACCCTTTCCTATACTAGAATAGTTCGGATACCAGATCTGCTGGTTTCAGGATTTTAGTCTTGAGTTTCTGAGTGGTCCAGACCTTATTGTGATAGTGGGAGGTCTTTCTGCTTATCCGTGAGAGGGGTAAGCATTACAGCAGCCTATCAGTCGCAACAGGAGTGGTTTCCAGCTCTTAATTTATCCTTATTGGCCAGTTTGGGCTGATTTCTATCCCTTTCAACTTTGAGTTAACCCGTGTTTGTGTGGGTTTGCACTTGTTTTAGCTCGGCGGATCCTGTTTGGCCGTCCTGCAGACTACTACAGCACCAGAAACGAGAGGGAGAGACTTTTTGCTCATCTACATACCTTTTTTGGCTTTCTCAACTGTTTTTGCTTATCACACTTTGAAAAGCCGTTTTTACTGTGGTTCTGTTGTATTTCTGCTGCATTTTACTGTTAAATCATTTTACTGTGTGTGGACTTGATTTATCTGCTTAAAAGTTAAAACTTTAAACTGCATTTATTACTGTAGGCTTCACACTCAAGTGCAACCGCCTTTTCTTAGCATTTTTTACTGTTTAAACTGCTTTTTGCTGCTTAATTTCTTAAAAAATAAAATATATATATATCTGTACTGCTTGTTTCCTGCCCTTTCCTATACTAGAATAGTCCGGATCCCAGATCTGCTGGTTTCAGGACTTTAGTCTATGTTTGAGTGGTCCAGGCCTTGTTGTGATAGTGGGAGGTCTTTCTTCTTATCAGTGAGAATGGTAAGCATTAGAGCAGCTTATCTTTCACAAAATGAGTGCTTTCCAGCTCTGAATTTAACATTATTGGCCATTTTGGGCTGATTTCTATCCCTTTCAATTTGAGTTAAAAACCCGCGTTTGCGCATCACGCAGCGCCGCCTAGCTTTAAACTATTCCCGGTGCCATAATGTCTGCTCTTCAGTTTTTCCCTTAGAACTAGCCAGATTCGTAATTTTAGCACTTGAATCTGCTGCTTAGTGCTCAGCATTGGTTCAGAACTGCTACAAGCACTAAATAAGCTACGAATTACTACAGCACTCAACCTTCCTCATTACCTAGTAGATAACAGTTTTTATCTTCCTCAGTTGCTTAGAGGAAAGCAGCTCTAGTACTTCCCTCACTTGTCTAGAGGAAAATAGTGATTACCCAGGGATGTCCAAGGGACAGCTCCCGGTGTTCTCTCCTGTCTACCTGATGAATCTGGGCATCTTGGGGCAATGTAGCAGTTGCCTCATGTACACCGACAACCTTCTCCTCCTACCACCCAGCACTGCAACCTGTGAGAGATGCATTTATCTAGCCAAACTGGAGGCAAAGCTCTCTCAACCCAAGACTGAACTTGTCAGTCAAGAGAAGAAGGTAAACACTTGCACCGCACCTCACTTATCACGTAGTCCCACTAAACCTACACCACCAAAACCCATACATAGATACACAAAAACATTCATGGAGGCTCTCAATAAAAACCTGTCCAAGCAACAGAGACCTCCAAAGCGGAAACGCAAGCAACCTCCACCCCTCAGCACAACCCAAAAGACACATAACCCACAGACTCAGTGTGCCACTCAACCACAGCCCGTAATGCAAAACAACATACCCAACACATTAGTTATAGGTGACTCTATAGTCAGGCACACTGATGTTCCACTCACCAGACTAGACAAAGAGAAGGTTACTGTTAGCTGCCTGTCGGGTGCCATGATTTGCCACATAACCCACCCACTCAGATTACTCCACAACAAGTACAGATATGACTCAGTCATTGTCCATGGTGGTGTGAATGACCTGAGACGTACCTCCCCGGACTACATGAAAAGAGAAATGGAAGAACTCTCCGATCTTGTAATCCAGGTAGGTATGACCCTAACCCTGAGTAGCATCCTACCTTTGCCCAGAATGATACTGCAGTACAAGCACAAAATGATTGACTTCAACAATTGGCTAAGTTTCTGGTGTCGTTCTAAGGGGATCCAGCATCTGTCTGCCTGGGGCGACATGGTCGACAGGCCACGATGCTTTGCCAGAGATGGCCTGCACCTGTCACCCTGGGATTCCAGAGACTGGCTAAGGCTCTTGTCGTCCCTATAGTGCCTTTTCTAGGCAAGGTTCAAATGACAAACCCACCACTGTAACAGGTACATGCAAACAAAAAAAAAGCTCAAGACTATAAGTCTAAATCTGAAAATGCACTCACTTGAGGCACTTCTTAAAATGGAAAACATCGATATCTGTGCTGTGACTGAAAGCTGGTTCAAGGCTCCAGAGAGCACCCCTTCATTACCTATAACTCATACCATACCTTTCGGCCATCTAACCTAGACTGGAACACCAAAGGCGGAGGTGTGTCCATATTCATTAAGGATATCCAAACCTCCAGGCTAGTTGCCCAACATAATGCATCCAAAATTATCCAAGTGCAGCTAACTCTGGGCAAAACTGCAATCCAAATTGTAGCTTGCTACAGATCCCCCACCATGCCCAGATTCCCACTCCTCTTTTTTTGATATACTGGAAAATATTAGGGTTCAACCAAACTCCCTTATAATGGATGATTTCAACTACCCCACCATTAACTGGAAAAACTACTTGTGTATCAACTCCTTCACTCAACACTTTTCTGAATTCATAAACTCCAGTGCTCTGGATCAACTTATCCACATCCCCACCAGGCAACAATATCCTAGACCTAGTCATTACCAACATGAGTGACAGGTGTTCTACACCTAAAGTCAACTTCTCGGTCATATCCGACCATAAGCTAATCATCACAGAGCTCCACATCCCACCCCACCCAACCCCCCATTAAGGAAACCATTGTAAAAAACTTTCTCAAAAGCCAACTTCATGCTTCTTATGGCAGAAGTGACAAACTTCATGAAACCCATGCAGATGGACAATACAGTTATGACTGCAGAATCCTGCACAAATGCACTCTATAAACACTTAAATGAGTGCATGGATTGCGCTATCCCTAGCAGAACCAAGATGCTATCCTCCAAAAAAAAAAAGGAAGCCAATCTGGTGGCCCCCTGTTATAAACAAACTCTACAACAGAAGGAAGAAACTGTTGCAGAAGAGAATAAAATCCCATGAGTGGAGGAGCTCCCTGGTCAGCCTCAGTAAGAAGCTGAGATCCCTCATAAAATCCTCCAAAGCTTGCTATGAAAACAAGATTGCCACCGATTCTAAGGACAACCACAAAGCAATCTATAGCTATGTTAAGAATGTCAATGGCAGCACCCAGGTCTGCTCTGAGCTACAGCAGAATGGCATGAAAATTACAGAACCAGCTTATATTGCTAACATCCTGGCTGATAGGCTCAGTGCTAACTTTAGCCCTCTCTCACCCCCTAAAGGGCCCATATCTATACCATAAGAATGCAGAGCCCCTGCAATCACACCCATGCAGGTAAAAATTGCACTCTCCAAAGCCAAGAACACAGCTTCCATGGGACCGGACTACATCCCAGGCTGCATTCTACATGAACTTCAGAATGAACTGGCCCCCCCTCCCACATAAGCACCATGTTCAATCATAGCCTCACACCAGACTTTGTAACCACTGAATAGCGCACAGCAATAGTTATACCACTTCACAAAGCGGAGCCACCATGGACCTCAGGAATTATCCCCTTTCGGTTATGTAAATGGGGGATCAATTGTCCCGAAACTACTTGAATTGGAGACCAGGATGATACTTAAATTCAAGACGTTGAAACCATATGGACTCAACCTAGAATTAAGTATGTAATATCTTTATGTATTAAATATTTAGAAGTATACTAAATACATATTCTTGTTTTGGTATAATACATACCATTTAGTTAACCAAACTTGGACCATCTTGGGGTATAGGAGCTGTTATTGTTGGAAAGTATTTAAAGTTAATTGTCAAATACTAGTTCATAACATTATTTTTTATTACATATATTAAAATACAAAATTTGAAGTTAGCATATTAGAAATGAAATAGTTGTCCATACATATACTTATACTGATAATAATATATAGAAGTTGCCCTTATCTTGTCTATTTCTTAGTTTATATTGAGTCTGCTCTTTACTATTTTTCTTTAATACTTGAAAAAATTTCTTGGAAGTATTCTCTCTCATTAATTTATACTGATGTTTAAATAAAGACTGATTATATATGTAACATAGTAATGTAGTAATAATAATAATTATGAAACTGAAATTATTAATACTTTGTTTTTAATGTCAAGAATTTTTGTAAAGACATTAAATAATGGTAGAGCACTTTAAAATGTTAATTGATTAATTGGTGCTGATTAACTAAAAAAGTTTGTATAAATAATGGTTAACAGCACAATGAATTTGTGATCCATTTGAAGGCGAAAAGCCGAGGTACCAGATCGCAATAAACGTTGGCTTGGCACTGGCTTCCTGTGTTGTTCATTGTGGAATTTGGTTCACTGCAGTGTTTGTGGATTGTGATTTTGACTTTGCTTATTCTGGCCAGTTATTGCTTTGCCAGCTACTATGCTGCCGAGTGGAGCTACCAATTTAGTGGGGGCTTCCTGCTTTGCTGAAATTATTAATGAGAGAGAGAGAAAATTTTGTAGCCCTAATTCTGATGTTTGGAATATGGGTACCAACAAGCAGTCGGATGATCGCTTTTGTTCTTTAGAGAGGTTAATGAACAAAGAAATAGCCCTGTTCCTTGATACCTGCCTTTTGGAAAAATATGTAGATCTAAATCTAACTCCAAGAGGTCTACGTATTGAAAAACTGCCTGCCGCTGAGTTCACGGATGAAGAGCAGGATCTGCTGAGTGAGTGGAAGACGGCTTCTTTAGAATGCACTAACAAATGGCTTCGCATATTGATAAAGCGTAACCAGAGAGCGCATGAGAAGCTCAAAAAAGAAATTCTGCATTTACAGGATGAGGTGGTGGGGGAGTCCTGTTTCAAAATGCAGTTTGCGAAAATCACGGATAAAATTAATAAACTGGAAACGGAGATTCTATCACGCAAGAGAGATAAACTGTTACGTGATATAAAAGATTATGAGAATGGAATACTCTTCTCATGGCAACGCGACACTTCACGGAGCAGATCTAAGGTTCGGAAAAGCCCGCGAAACCAACGGACACAACGCAGTCTTTCAGCGTCTTCAGGGGAACGGGAAAAGAATCGTACAAAAAATGTGACTTTTTCAACTTCTATTAATGGACAAAATGAATTTGTTAATGATAATGGCTCGTCCTCTAATGCTAGTGCTGCTGATTCTTCCTTTCAAACCAACAAATCTGGTCGAGGTAGAAATGGAAGGAAGGGAAGAAATCGGTTTAAGGAATGAGCCAGTAAGTTCTTTAAATGCTAACTGTTTACATGATGATGGTTTGTGTGTGGTTAACTTATCTAGCTTGGTTATTGACCAAGCCATGAATTCAGTATTATTGAAGGGAGTAAATTTGTACCTACGTTTTTTCCTCTTTGAGTGATATTTATTTTGACCTTAAAAATTCATTCGGAAATTATACTTGAAAGTTTTCTTTTACAATGAGAATGACAATGGTACTGAAGAAAATGATGGGATGTATAATACTAATAGTTCTGACACTATTACTGAAAATGTTGAGAATGAATTATTAAATCTATCAATTTATGACTATGAAAATGCATCCTTTGAGTTAACTAGTGAAGATGTCCTTGATAATGTGGTTGATGGTGACATGTTTGTTACAGGCTATGGTAAACTCACTATTCCGCCCTTAGCATCTGAAAGTACCTTTACACCCAACATTAAAGTGCCAGCAATTTCCACTTTCTTTAGAGTTGTATTTAAGGAGATTTCAGTACTTATGGAAAGTTTAAATAATATGACTAAATATTATAATTTAAACAAAGAAGAATGGATGGCCCTTAAATACTTGAAAAAAAATTAAAACAGATTTCATTTTTAAAAGTGCAGATAAAGGTGGCAACTGGGCCATACTGAATAAAAATGACTACTGTGAAATGATTTTTGATTTGTTAAAAAATCAGGATGAGTACATTTGTTTAAGAAATGATCCAATTGTTGAATATAATAGTGAATTGCTAAATCTGTTGGAAAGAGGGGAGCGCCTTGGTTTTCTCAATCAACATGATGTGGGAAAATTATATGTTAAAAAACCTGTAACACCGACCTTCTATGCATTACCGAAAGTGCACAAAAGTTTAGAGAAGCCACCAGGGAGACCTATAGTTTCAGGCAAAGAATCCTTTTTGAGTAGAGTTAACATTTTTTTGGACTTCCATCTTAAAAATTATTTGTCTAGAATTTCAGCTCATATTTCTAACACTCAAGATCTAATAGATAAAATCAGTGGAATTAAATGGGAAAATAGTTACTATTGGGTAACTATAGATGTGAAGGCACTATATACTAACATTAAGAGAAGGTGGGGACTTGAAGCTGTTCAACTAATGTTGGGGGATGGTCCTAGAACCTCCTTTTTGATATTACTGTTGGAATTTTGTCTTTCCCATAACTATTTTTGTTTCAATAAGGACTTCTTTCTCCAGATCAAAGGTACGGCAATGGGGGCTGCTTTTGCACCCTCATATGCCGTACTATATATGGACTATTTTGAAAAATTATTCATTTATTCTACTTCTTTCTATCAAAACAATGTAATATTTTACAAACGGTTCATTGATGATCTTATATTAATATGTAGTGGTGAAATGTCTGAATTTCTTGATTTTTTTGATGTTTTGAACAGTAATGGTCATGGTCTAAAATTTTCTTATGAAATGGATAGAGTTAAGATCAATTTCCTTGATTTAACTCTCTTCCACAATGATGACCACATAGGATATAGACCCTATAGGAAACAGACCTCAGTGAATATGTTTCTACATGCAGAAAGTATGCATCCGGAACATCTGATTTGGTCTCTTCCTTTTGGTGAATTTCAAAGGATTTTTAACCATACAAGTAATAGGGATGAGAGACTTTTGGAATTAAATAAGGTCGAATCCAGACTATCTGAGGAGGGGCTATAGCAAGGACCATTTGTTAAACTGTAAAAATAAAATTCTTGGAATTACAAACCACTCCGGTTATGAAGATAGAGTCCATTTGAGACAGGAGAGACGTAATTTATACACTAGGAAAACAACAAGTAAAACTATACCTAGGGTTAGAAACATAGATATTTCAAAAAACAGTGAGTCTAAATTATTTTTTGTCATGAAATATTCTCCCATATCCATAGAAGTAAGTAACATCATAAGGAAATATTGGCATCTTATTTGTGAAGATGAAAGTATTGGTGACATTTTTCCCAAACAGTTAATGTTTTCATATAAAAGGGGAAAAAATTTAAAGGAGCTACTAAACTATAATTTTAGTGAGAAATTTAATGTGGGTATTAATAAAAATATTGTAGGTACTTTCTCTTGTGGACAGTGTAGTGTATGCAGCAGGGTCCTAAATGTAACTAACATTAATGATATACCTTTTGTAGCCAGACACTTTTTCAATTGCAAATCCACAGGAGTGGTATACCTGTTGGGATGCTCATGTTCTAATTTATGGTATATAGGTCAGACCAAAAGAATGGTTCGAGTTCGAATTTTGGAACACTTAAAAGATATTAGGAATAAAAATGACTATAGCCCAGTGGCCAAACACTTTTTGGAAAAACATAAAGGTGATGCTAGTAGTCTAATCTTTTGTGTATTGGGTCAACCTTTCGGTTATGTAAATGGGGGATCAATTGTCCCGAAACTACTTGAATTGGAGACTAGGATGATACTTAAATTCAAGACGTTGAAACCATATGGACTCAACCTAGAATTAAGTATGTAATATCTTTATGTATTAAATATTTAGAAGTATACTAAATACATATTCTTGTTTTGGTATAATACATACCATTTAGTTAACCAAACATGGACCATCTTGGGGTATAGGAGCTGTTATTGTTGGAAAGTATTTAAAGTTAATTGTCAAATACTAGTTCATAACATTATTTTTTATTACATATATTAAAATACAAAATTTGAAGTTAGCATATTAGAAATGAAATAGTTGTCCATACATATACTTATACTGATAATAATATATAGAAGTTGCCCTTATCTTGTCTATTTCTTAGTTTATATTGAGTCTGCTCTTTACTATTTTTCTTTAATACTTGAAAAAATTTCTTGGAAGTATTCTCTCTCATTAATTTATACTGATGTTTAAATAAAGACTGATTATATATGTAACATAGTAATGTAGTAATAATAATAATTATGAAACTGAAATTATTAATACTTTGTTTTTAATGTCAAGAATTTTTGTAAAGACATTAAATAATGGTAGAGCACTTTAAAATGTTAATTGATTAATTGGTGCTGATTAACTAAAAAAGTTTGTATAAATAATGGTTAACAGCACAATGAATTTGTGATCCATTTGAAGGCGAAAAGCCGAGGTACCAGATCGCAATAAACGTTGGCTTGGCACTGGCTTCCTGTGTTGTTCGTTGTGGAATTTGGTTCACTGCAGTGTTTGTGGATTATCCCCTATTAGCCTGACGAGCCTGGTCTGCAAGGCCATGGAACATATCATCATGGAACTCAAACAAAGACATTGGTAACCTCCAATCTCTGGACTCCACCCAGTTCAGTTTTGTGAAAGGCAGATTGTGCCTTCTGAATCTGATCGACAACTTTGAAACCGTCACCAAAACCGTAGACGAGGGTAAGGCAGTTCACACAGCCTGTCTTGACCTTGCCAAGGCTTTCAACATCATCCCCTCTTCTGGAATTATATGTAAACTCACTAAATTGGGTATAAATCCATATGTGACAAGATGGGTTGCCAACTGGCTCACTGACGGAACCCACACTGTAAAAGTTGCAGACTCCAAATTTGACTTTAAACCAGTGACAAGTGGAGTATCACAGGGTTCAGTCTTGGGTCCCCTCCTGTTTGGTATTTACTTCTCTGAAGTAAGGGCTAACACAGAGGGCCTCTGGCTGACTATGCTTGCAAATGATTGCAAATTAGGTGCCATAGTTGAGTCCCCAAATGACGTGGACATCCTACAGAAGGGCCTCAGTGAGACAGATGACTGGTGTCAGAGCCATGGCCTCAAGCTAAACGCCAAAAAGTGCATTGTCATCCCCTTTGGTGAAAACTCTGTACCCATGAACTACTACATAGGTGGCAGTCCACTTAATGCTGAAGGGTGTGATAAGAGACCTTGGGACTCAGGTGGACAGTAGTCTATCATTTGATAATCACATTGCCACAGTAGTCAGGAAATCTTTCTATGTGGCATACCTCATCATGAAATGGTTCTCATCCAGGAAAAAAGAGGTCATTGTTCCCCTCTACTCGGCTCTCATTAGACCCATTATTGAGTACAATGCCCCTTTTCGAGTGTACCTCACAAGACATCTGCAATAGCTGGAAAGGCCACAGAAGTACCTCACAAAGAGGATTACAGGCCTCAAACAGATGCCCTATGCTGACCGCCTCAAAAAACACCAGCTTTACTCCGTACCATATCGCCTACTCTGAGGGGCTCTCTGCCTAACATACAACGCTATGTCAAACCTAGAGCTGTTGGACATGCTACACCTAAAGAAATCCCAGTCCCTTCAGGATACATGCTCTAGGGACCTAAACATTGTCACCACAATAAACAGAACATGCTGGAGGGATAGATTCCTGTCCCAGAGACTTTCCATACTCTGGAACAAGCTACCTATCTATGTCAAGCAGAGTTCATTAACACTCTTCAAGGAAAATCTTAATGAGTGGATGGGAAATAGGAAATTCACCCTGGGGATCACTTCTGTGGCTTTGCTCGACAGGGACACAGGAAAATAACTTTCTTGGGTGGCGAAAGCCGGGAAACCTTGTTGGCTAGGCTTACATAGGCCCTTGGGCCAATAGCCTAGTACCTACCTATGAACCTAAGACAATTAATACTTAAGGTATCACTCTTATTTCACCTGTGGAGTAACCAAAACACACCTGTACTATCCCAGTGGAATGTGTCCCTTTAGAGAGGCCACAGTATACCTTTGACTGTGAAGTAGTCACTTAAATTATAAACATGGTTTCATTGACATATACAGTCTCTCCAGCAAATATCAATACTCATTCAGCAATCTTCCTGTGATGGCCTTTTCTTTCATACATTTTATGCCTCCAAAAATGATACCCACATTCTATATATGTCTAATATATCATTGCATGAAAATGAAAAAAGAAAATGGAAAGGCCACAGTACCATATTTCAACTTGCTGCTATTTAATGCTTATTCTGACCCACAACAAGCCTTTTATTTGTTATTAGAAACTGATCATTAAATGACTCTGTGTTTTCCTGTGTGGCATGCCTTCTCACCCATAGCAAAAAAAAAAAAAAAAGTCCTCCTCCTATATACACCTCTGATGTTTAATTCTGAAGAAAGTGAATGAAATACTGAACACAGTAATTTATATCAGTTTCTTAGTCTTTTGCAGCATATGCACTCCCTTTTCCCCAACTAGGAAACTAGTGCATGAGTTACATAATTGACTTTTGCTCCCATATACAGCTTGCCCCTCCAAGACAGAAGCCATTTACATGAACATTTTGATGTGTGATTGTGAAGAAAGTAAATGATATAATGACACCAGTGATAAATTTTAGCTTATTGTTCACAAACGTATACACTGCCCATAAGATAGCCATGCCATGTAACAGCAATGTGTTTTCAAACATATCTTACCTCCATATGTCTCCCAAAAGATAGTAATCTAATGTATAGCCTTCTGAGGTTGTATTAAAAGCCAAAGAAACAATCATAGCAATATATTTCAACTTATAACTCGCAGACACTATACACCAAACACATATACTATAATCCATTTAATTCTTTGTAACAGGACTTCCTTACTACTATTTTTCTCAGTTGTATATATACTTTTTATAGTTTCTTGTTTTCCCTCTTTTATACTAAAATTTATCTGATTTAGCTTTTAGAAACAGGGTGTATTACTACTGTCCTGCAATACTGTTTCATACTATGCATGCGATCTTTACTTTTTCTTTAACTTAAAGGCTAACTGTATACAAGTGTAAACAGTGGGAAGTCTGAGACTCATGAAAATATGGTTTAGTGCTACTTAGCTACACAAGGGGAGAGTGAACAGACTTAATTTCAGAAGTGTCAGCATGGCAAGTATTCTATGCAGAATCACAGAAAACTTCATAATGAGGTCCACCTAAAGAAAACCATATCCCTTCGAGCCACACGCTCTAGGGATCTAAACCTCACCACAACAATAAATAGGACGTGGTGGAGGGATAGATTCCTGTCCCAGAGACTTCCCATGCTTTGGAACAAAATTCCAATCTACATTAGGCAGAGCTCCTCGCTAACACACTTCAAGAGAAACCTTGACGAGTGGATGGAAAACAGAAAGTTTACCCCGGGGATCACTTCAGTGGCTCTGCTGAACAGAGGCACAGGAAACTAATCTAAGGGGGCGTCGAAAGCCAATACATTCTACCTAGGCTTATAAATGTCTTTGGGCAGATAGCCTAGTACCTACCTATGAACCCTGAATGACACAGAAGATCTACTTCTGTTAAATATCTAGAGGTATAGGTTTGGAAAGGAGAGGTCTTGCATCTTCGGTATTATGGTAGACATTGAGGATACAACATTAGCTTCTTATTTTGATATTGCTAAGGCTTTTGACAGTATTCCACATAGGCGAATAATTGGCATATTAAAATAATTAAATGTCAATATGTATGTAATTCCATTGTACAACACTCATTAAATAATAGAGAACAATAAGTCTGGGTTGGAATAGTGCATCATTCCCAACTAGACAGTTATGCTGAGATGTAGTAACCCATGAGATGCACAGTAGCAAGCCCTACTGCTTACTGTCCTACATCAGCCACTCCCATATAAGTCAGCCAACTCAGTATGATGCTTGGGAGCGTTTTGTAATCGGGGAAACTGACAAAAATGTGGTGTCACTATGACATGTCTACAACAGATGAAAATAAGTTTGAGAAGTTAGCTGGATCTAGTCCCATAGTAACATCATATGTCAAGATGCTGCAAATGGTCTAGGGAAATTAATACATATTTTTACAGCTGATATTAAGACTTACAGCTACAATGGAATGAAACAAAGCAAATTAAGTATGGTAGAACTATAGAAAATGGAAAGTGATGCAGCAAATGTTATGGTCATAGACTTTCAACTAAATTGAAACAAAACAATACACAGTAGTGGTGAATCCATGCACGGAGTACACAGTAGCCTGAGCCAGCCTTAGGTGAATGGCATCCTCTGCAAAGAGCTCCATGGTGCCCCTCACTGTCACTACCCCCCCCCCAATGTAAATAACTTGTTGCCTTCCCAGCCTGGCCTGCTCATACAACCAAATTACTTTCTTCTTCCTTTATTCAGTTTGTCCTATTCTTTAGTTTTTCCTTGCATTCATTTATTCAACACATCCTAACTAGGCAAGCCTGCACTCTGATAACTGTAGAAGAAATAACTGCATTAATCCAAGGGTCTTGGAGTGGCTAGGCCCACAGAAGTCATGGAGGTCCTAGTGCTCTGAGGTGCATTTCAGTGGTTTTTTAAACAACCTGTTTCATCCAATGATGGCCTGAACAATAATCCTGATAAAGGAAAGAAATTTAACATGTTAGTTTTAAACTTTCCTTTTTCATGCATCTTTTCAACATGTTAACTAACTAGGACTTCACTGTAATAACTGTGGAAAAAATAAATGAATTAAGCTGAGGGCCTTGGAGCTGCTAGATGGCCAGAAGCCAGGGAGGTTCTAAATGCAGGAGGTGCATTCCAAACCTTTTTTTCCTACACTTTTGATTAAATGATGGTCTGAACAAAAATCATAATTAAGGAAAGAACTTCAGTATTATTCCTTAACTTTCCCTTTTCCATGGATCTTTGCAGCAGAGCCTAATTGACAAAGACTACACTTGGAGGAAATAACTGCTTTAAGCCATGGGTCTTATTCAGTCTTTTTTCCCCCCAAGTTGTATCCAAGGCTTAATGCTTTGACTTAAGGTAGCATTTCACAAGAAACTAAGAAAATTGTTTGTGAGGCTGCATACATCATATCTAAAAGTAGTGCCACTTCTCTAACCTCCTCAAAAAACAAACAAAAAAAAAAAAAAACTGTTAATGCATTTCGGCGTTCTGTAATTGAAGGCAGAAATTATCACAGTTATATATATTCCAGGTTGCTGCTGTTATACACAACATACATTTTCACCACTACTCCCAAAATACAGCATTAGCCTGTACACCTCTCTGTCAGTTTAGAACAAAACTGGAAAAAAAAAAACACATATTTCAACATAGGAAAAAACGCAAATAAAAGGAGATGCACCACGACCAAAGTATCTTGATAATCAAAATAAAACTCCAGTCTTCACTTCAAGAGTTTTAATGGCACTTTGAACAGGATCCAAAAACCAGTGAGCGCTTTCACGTATAAAAACATTTCATCAGACTTCAACGGTTAACATAATCTCATAACTGTTTTATATACGTATATGTTTTTATTTGATAAATTTTTATTATATTTTACATACAAGATGCATTTTAATAATTCATATTTTTTAAGAGGCAGAAAAGCACATGAAGGTTTTTCTGTTTTTTGTTTTGAATTGTGTGCTTTGTATTTGATTGGATGTTCAGTGACTGAGTCACGTATATAAAACAGTTATGAGATTATGTTAACCATTGAAGTCTGATGAAACGTTTTTATACGTGAAAGCGCTCACTGCTTTTTGGATCCTGTTCAAAGTGTCATTAAAATTCTTGCAGTGAAGACTGGAGTTTTATTTTGATTATCAAGATACTTTGGTCGTGGTGTATCTCCTTTTATTTGCGTTTTTTCCTATGGTCTTTTGTTTGAAGGAGAACTTCACTCAGCATTGTTTGGTTCTGTTTCTATTGTCCTGACATATTTCAACATATTGACGTCAAACATGTAAACAGCATGCTACCTTACACTTCCACAAAAGATAGTCACCTGTTTATGCATCTGATATTGATTGTGAGGAAAATGAAATAAAATGATCACTGTAATGTTTCCAGTTTGTTATTCCTAGACAGAGCACTGCTCATATGCAAGCTACAGTGGCACTCTGTGCACACCCTTGAAGTCTTTGAGGAAAGTTAAAAAAAATAGTGATTGCACTGCCTTCAGTCCAATGCAAGCTACACTGACGTACACAATACTGAGGTTTGTGAAGAAAATGAAAGAAATAATGACCCTCATTGAAATCGCAATAACCTCCTGTGCACACCTGTGAGATGGGTCAGTTTTAGACTAGGTAGAGTTCAGGACAAAGTCCACTACTAGGCCTAAGCCAAAAATCACTTTTACAGCCTTTGAGTATGGGGGTCACTATGCCCAAAGAAGCTTTGAATGTTTGGATGTTATGCACTGCATTTCATGCCTTATTTTTTTGAAAGATTTAAACTAACTCACAAGAGGATAAGTTACTGTCATCCTGAAAGTCCCCTTGCCCACAAGGCAGTCATGGCCAGTTATAAGTACAATTTAGACATCCGACTGTGACAGAAGAGCTAGGCCACCACAGAGAAACATTCATTGACTAATGAAACAATAAAACAGTGCTTTCAACTCAGAGTCTTCATCAGATATTCCATCACTGCCAGTACTCCTCTCCTTTAAAATGAAAAGCAACCAATTAAAATTCATCTAGGAAGTCTCATCCCTTTCATCAGATACTGTATTACTGTCAGTGCTCCTCCACTTTGAAGCAAAAAGCAACCAATTAAATAAAATTTTTTCTAGGGAGTCTCCTCCCTTTCAACAGTGCTTTCAAAGGAATCATCTCATTCAATCCAGGGAGACAATCAGAACCAACGTGGGGGATCTGATGAAGGCTCTGTGAGTTGAAAGTGCTTATCCCTGTTTCTATGTCTGTGCTGTTTTATTAGTCAATACATGTTTCTCCATGGTGGCCTAGCTCTGCTTTTTTTCTAAATAATTTTGTTTGGTTAAATAGCCTGTAACAATCTGGAGTTTATAGTGAAAGAAGAGGATGTCAGAGTTATGTAGTTCACCTTTACTTCACACAGTTGGCACATTAAAGTATTCCAGATTGCTTCACACATTTCAAATTTCACATTAATCATACAATGGCATATTAATAAGCAAGCAGCAGTTGGCAGTAGGTCCATTTCCTCTACAGACAATCCTAACAATTATGGGTACTTTGTGCAGATCTCAGATGTCCAGTTAAGTAGTCCATGTGGATTCACACAAATAGACACTATTCTTTAAAGCCATGTAGTTACTGTTTAAACTGAGCAAAAAAGAAGTTAATTTACTCTCAAAAGGCAACTTCAGTCCTATTACTGTGTGTACTTCAGATGATTGGGATAAAAAATAATGGCCATGAATTCTATTTTAGATTTTTGAACTTACATGCAAAATATAGCCACATATTAAAAGTATTTGAAGTTGCTTCACACAAATCATGATAACTTTGTAAATGAATACTAGTCCTACAAAGCCATATAATGAGACAATACCCATCCCCACTCTCAAGATATTGATAAAAATGACAGTTATGTATTGTATTTCAGCTTTGTTCCATGAAAACAGTAGCCACACAATTTATTCCAAATTGCCTTATCTAAATTACAGTAATC
This sequence comes from Protopterus annectens, assembly GCF_019279795.1. Lineage (NCBI taxonomy): Eukaryota > Metazoa > Chordata > Ceratodontiformes > Protopteridae > Protopterus > Protopterus annectens. The sequence goes on from NC_056735.1 coordinate 1,213,538,588, forward strand.
CTGCAAGCACACACCATCCCTTCAACATAGAAGAGCACTGCACTGACACCAAATGAGAATTTCCCTCCCAGTGATTCCTTCTGCAGTCTGCCCATGTGTGCACATGGACACCAAAATGAGGCATTTCCCCCAACAGTCTAGTTTGTATCCCACCCATTTGTGCACAGCATTCCACTGACACCAAACTGAGACATTTTCCCAAAGATTCCTTTTGTAGTCTGTCCAAGTATGCACAAGCAGTCCACTGACACTGAAATGAGACATTCTCCCCAGCAATCCCTGCTGTAGTCCATCCATGTATGACCAAGCACTCCAGTGACACCAAGTGAAACATTTCCCTCAACGATCCCTTCAGTTGTTTGCCCATGTATGTACAAGCTCTTCAGTGACACAAAATAAAGCATTTCCCATCACATGTTAATAAATTCCAAGTGGAAATGAAATAATGTAGACGGGGACATGATGTAATGAAGTAGGGAGCAGAGTGTTTGCAGGAACCAAAGAAATAGGTCATTTAATTTCACAGGGAGCTAAAACAGGACTGGGATGATGGATTAACCAAGAATTGACAGATGATACAGAGGGTGGGGTTGTATGTACTGTCTCCAGTGATGTCACAAAGTCGGCATGGCTTACCAAAGTGGGTGTTACTTTTGAACTTCGGGTTGCAGCAGCAAGGGTTATTGGCAAAATCGACACTACCTTTAAACCCACTACCACCATCCAAAAATGTTATAAAAGAAGTTCTTCATAAAGTAAAAGGGTGCCCCTAACTAAAAAAAAATACTACAATAATGCTATAAAAAGTAACTATAAAAAATAAATACTCTCAAAAATGCACAAATTCCTAACCATTCCTAATTAGCATTCATAACAATTGCCCACAATAACCATGGGGAAAAAAATCCCTCCCAAAATATTAAAAAAAAAGTAAAAAAAAAAAAAAAACATATTTATCTAATGTAGTCCGGTATCCCTGTGCCATAAGGCCCATTGTACTATTGTTTTAAAAATGCACATGGAAAAAAAAAAACAGTGAACAGTATTAAGAGACATAGTGTACACTGCACAGAGGCTAATACAAGGGGGAAGGTTGGTGAAAACAAATGCAAGATTCTGGAAAAGCAGCCAGATCTTGGAGCTGTCAGTAGGTTACTACACACCAAAATCAGTGTTGGTATTTGATAGCACATGTAAATGATCAATAACTCATGAACGCTGTATAGTGTGCTATTCAGAAAATATCAGTCCTTGAACATTAACTATTGCTACAGGCATCAGCTTTTGGAATATAAGGTGTAGTAGTATACCTCCAGCAGTAATCTAGGTAGTACTTGGCCTTTTCCAGAACAGCTGCACATATATATATATATATATATATATATATATATATATATATATATATATATGTGTGTGTGTGTGCATGTGTGCACCAGTGCCCCAGAAAGAACAGAGTACCACTACACAGTGAAGCTGGCTGGTGGATTATTGGTGCTCCATGTCCACAGGTTAAATGTTAATACTTTACTCCATTTTAAATTGTAAATTGCTGATCTGGGTCTAAAGCACCTATAGTTTGTCCCCCATAACAATTGGCTTACTCCGAATTCTAAGTAAAAAGTAGTTTACCCCCTGCCCTCTAATGACTGTTTCTAACCTTAAAACTCTAAAAATCATATAACACTAAAGCAAATACCCTAAAAATTATACTACAGCTACCCTACAGCTATTAAAATAAAGAGCTTTGATATACTTACCTTATGGCTCTAGGAAGCCTTAGGAAACCTTGTACTCTGGATAAGCCCCACTCCGGTCACCCT
>NC_056735.1:1213540907-1213585373 GCF_019279795.1 Protopterus annectens
TTGTCTAAACCTTGGGTTGCCTGCTGTTCGAATAAGCCCTACATCTGACTTGCCTGTTGACCACAGAGTTGTTGGAATTTCACACAAGGCCTTTTCTTGTAATAATAATGGTAATCAGATGTCCTCGCTAGATTGCAAGTGTACAGCTGGATGTGTCTGTCAACCAATTCAGTTTTTGTATTTTGTATCCCTTGTTCTGACAGCTCTAAATCAGTCTTCTCCCATCTTGTTACTCTTTCTACTAAGTCTACCCATTTAACACTTTTATTCTTTGTCAAGCTAACATGTGGCAACCGATTAGATCTATACAATGCAAGGAATTGTTGAGGTAATGAAGAACATGAAAGATGTACAAAGTACACAAAACCAGAGTTTTTGCTCCTACTCTCTCAGCTCCAGGTGTGGTACAGTAATAGAGTACAGTGTAACAAATGCTGTTTATCAGTGTCAAGGGAGGGGGTTTTACTGATGGCTACGTTAGTCAGCTCCTTGATGACTGCCCCTGGACCAGTCGTGAATGGGTCCTGGCTGTACCAATAAAAGGTTTCACCCTCCGATCGCACTACAAAAGTATCCATTTGTCTCTGCCTCAATTCCTTGTACAGTTGGAACTACTGCTATGCAAAATATCTGCATAAGGTCCCTGCCCAATCGGTTTACTGGACACTTGGCAGAAACCACTATTTTACTTCTCTGGGTCATTCCTGAAACGGGGTTGGTTATTGCTATATCATGGGAGAGTGGTTCCCTGTATAGCTGTCCGTTTGCTGCTTTTAATAATATACAATCAGGTGATTCAGAATCTTCAGGTAACTTGGAGGGGTGTATCAAAGTCCGTGACGCTCCTGAATCACACAGGAATTTGACTTCCCTTCCCTCCACCACAAGTGTCACTTCCGTTTTTGTATCTGCTAGGTATAACTCCAGGCTCAGCAATGCTAAATCTAACATTTTATTTCCATTTTCATCTAAGTCAATTTGTACTTCCTCTACTCCTACTAGACTGGTATTTGTCTTTTCTATTGTAGCGTTTACTAGTGATTCCTGACTTTCATATGATGTATCCTCACTATCATATAGTCAGTCATCTCCTTTATATTCTGTCATTGCTTTCTTATTTTGTTTACAGTCCCTAGCTAGATGGCCTTTCTTTCCACACTTGAAGGACTCTCCTCTCTTTTTCCCTTTCCTCACTATCTTCTGATAGTTTGTCAGACTGTTTCCATGGGCATTCTTTTTCTTGCCCTTTTTACATGACTGTAATACAAATACTTCAGCTCCGTCTTCAGCAGTGAATACTTGCGCCTTCCTTCTTTTACTTCGTAATGAAGCTACCTAATAGGTGAAATGCAACCTATCAATAATGCATTTTTAATTGTTCATATGTGGAATCATGTGTTTGGTTCTCAGGAACCGACATACCGCTATGATTATTAAAACATTCTAATAATCGGGCATAATATCCATCTATTGTCTCATTTTCTGTTGTATGCATTGATTAATGCAAGTCCAGTCTGCTCTAGGTTTCCATTTCTCAGAGATTCAGTTTGTCAAAACACACAGGAATCCACAAACACTGGTAAATCCGATCTCTGGAAACACACAGGACTGATAAAAAACGCTCTTTATTTGACGAATCACGTTTTCGCTCCTGCAACTGCAAGAGCTTCCTCAGCTCATAACAATTAATAGCATAAAAGCATCTGTTTTATATAACAATATGCCATGATGTCACTTCCTTTTGTGTTTTTAAAAAGACAGGATGTAGAAAAGGAAGCAAAATAAAAACAACATTTTTAACATGTCACTTCATACTAGTACATATACCTTCTATACTTTCACATTTACAATAAAAATGTGTGTACATACTAATAAGCATGTTCCCATATATACCAAACATAAAATATATATATTTAAATACACTCTCATTAAAAATCATCATATTACATATTCTACAGAGCACTATAATAAAAAATACTTATAATACCTAAGATGTATGAATCCCCCTAAGTATAATGTTAAGTTATCTCATATAACTTTTGTATTTCAAGATGACTGAAATATTACAAGATTCATTTAATCCAGGGTAAGTAAAAGCATCTAAGCCTATTTGCCACTCTAGCTCTCTCATTTCAAGCATCAAAGCTTGAGGTCCGCCCCTGACTCCATTAGTAACCTGTTCAATCCCCATAAACTGGAAGCTATGACCAATGTTGTTAATGACATGTTTGGACAAAGCATTGTCCATTTTTTTGTTACTTATAGCGTACAAATGTTGGTAAATTCGGTCACTAAGCTTCCAGGTGGTTTTTCCTACATAGAAGCAGGGGCAGCAAACACAGAAAGCAATATAGACCACTGATTTTGTAGTACAATTAATTCTTGAGAAGATGGTATATTTCCTATCTCTGATAACAAATGTGCTACCAACTTTCAGGTAGTTACACCTATTACAAAACCCACAGATGACAGTACCAGTTTGTCTACTAGGAAAAGTAGATGTACCTGGTCTCTGTAATAATTCTTTCAAATTACTCCCTCGTTTAAAAACTACGAGGGGATAAGGTCCCAACTTCTGAAGGAGCATAGGGTTATTAAAAATGAAATACCAATTTTTCTTTATGGTATTCCATATAGACCCAATGTGCCTGTTAAAAGTTAAGACAAGACTGGTCCTAAACTTGTTTTTAGTACTAGGTATGTCATCAGTGATAATCTGTTCTGAATTATTTCCTAAAGATGGATCTATGGGATCGTTGGTTTCAAAGATGGAAATTTGACCTTTACATATTAACAAGGGCTGATATAATCCTAAGTCCCTTTTTATGGAAACTTCATGAATCAATTCATCAATTAAGGAAATAGGGTAGCCCCTGTTAATAAACAGTTCTTTTAAAAAAGAGCACTCAGATCTAAATGATTCTAATGTACTACACATACGCACGGCCCTAACTAATTGTCCTTTGACAATAGATCTTTTTTGTTTGGCCGGGTGGCTACTAGAATAGTGGAGAAAGGCATTACAATAAGTTGGCTTTCTATATATAGAAGCCAAGAAGCAGTCATGACATACATCCTTAGTTATTTCCACATCTAAATAGTCAATAACCGTAGTGGAAAATTTGTAGGTAAATTTCAGGAATGAAGTAGAGTTGTTCATAAATTTAACTAAATCGACTGCTTCTCTTTCACTACCCTCGATCAAAATAAACACGTCATCTAGAAAACGTGTATAATATTTTACAATGTTGTTAAAAAGAGGGCTATTTTTCAACATGGCTTTTTCCCAATAAGCAACTACCAGGTTCGCCACGCTGCCTCCACATGGGGGACCCCATGGTGATACCTTGTTTCTGTATATAATATTGGTTGTTAAAGAGAAAAAAGTTAGATGTTAAAACAATATCCAGTAACTGTGTGACTAATGAAACCTCGTTTTTCGTAGCACCTAGAGCTTCTAACATCAATTCACTCCATTCAATTGCTTCCTGGTGTGGAATCGATGTATACAGATCGATAACATCGATCGTTAAAAAATTAAATGATGGTTCAAAGGTAATACTATTTATTGATTTTAAGAATGTCCAAGAATCTTTACAAATCTCAGGTACTTCTTTTAAATATTTTGAAATTATACCATCAATGACTCTGGCACATGGATGAGTAATAGCACATCTGCCATCTATCAGGGCCCGCATTGGTGGGTTCGACAGGTCTTTATGCAATTTTGGACACCCGAACATTACAGGCACTTTAGGTGATAGAATATTGATAAAATTAAAAATATCAATATCTATTAAGCCATCAATAAGTAAATCACGGAAATAGCTCCTAATTCTATTGTGGACCCCCATCATTTCACTGTGAGAGGAATGTTCATAAGCATCAGTTTCTAGGATTAATTGCATTCTACTAATGTATTCTGAATTATCAAAAATAGCTACCCCACCCCCCTTGTCTGGTTTCATCACCCTTACTGATAGATCTCGAAAACTATTTAATGCCTTAGTTTGTTCCAATGAAATGTTACTATGGGAATCATGCCATTTGACACTTTGAAAAAAATGTCTTAGGTCTAATTCGCAAACATTTTCAAATGTATTAAGGTTAGGGTGTAAGGGGGGGTTGAATATACTGGGTAGCTTAAAAGGCTGTACTTCTCCAAGACTCTCGTTGCTAAACAATAGCTTTAGATTTAACTTTCGTACATAACATTTTAAATCAATCAAAGTTTTAGCTAGATTTAATCTTTGGTCCGGTACAAATGAAAAGCCTTTGGCTAGCAACTCGACCAATTCCTGATCTATATCACACATAGAGAAATTATATACTTTAAAGTCCCCTTTTGTGTTCAATAAAATGGTAGGTTTTTCTATCAAAGTTGATGGAACTATTTCTCCTTCCATAGTTGGAATAACTTCAATAGGACCAGGAATATAAAAGTTCACTGGGCCTTTAGGAGAAGTTATTTGTTCTTGTTCCAGCGGTTTTGCCCATTTTTGTTCTTTCCGCCTAAAAAAGGCTTTTGATACCTGTTGTTATTAAAGTTTTCTTGGTTATACTGCTTGGTGGACTTTATTCTGTTGCTTCTTCTTAATACTTGATTTGAATTTGAACTACCACCATCCCTATCATTGGTAATGTCATCATTTAAATTACTGTCCAATATATCAGTCGAAAAATTGTTACTATCCAAGCCATCAGTCATTCCATTAGGATTCCCCTCATTAATCAGCTGTCTTGAGAGGTTAGGGTAGGCAAGCCCTTTAGAATAGGCTTGTCTGTCCCTCACTAATTTCTTAGATTTGGTAAATTTCAACTTGACCATGAGTGCATCAATGCTTTTGAATATGCGCTCATAGTCATATTTGTAACCAAGAAAGTCAGTGTCAGTCTTAATAATAGCATCAAGCTTTTCAGTATCAGTCAATAAAGCACCTATGTAAATATTATAATGTTTAACCATCAGTTCCAATAACTCTATTCCTTGCCGGTCAAATAGAGTTATTAAATCACTGGAAAAATTACCATCACTGAATAGATTGGTAGGTCTAAACGAATTCCTCAGCCCCTTTGGTATTATCTTCTCTGTAATGCACTGCTGGAAGTAGGACACTTCCAATTGTAACTTTTTAATTTTTAACAATTTTTGATCAAAGATTTTTAAATTCTCGTCAATATTGTCTTTAAGGTTACCTGTAGTATGGTCCGGGGATCTCATATCCCCAGCAGCGTTTATCGCAAATCCAAAACAATCGACATTCTCCACCCAAGTGGAGAAAGAAGGTAAACCAGTAGTTTCCCGCCTATTGTTGGTGGCCATACTAGCCGCTGGCTGTTCGCGTAGCCCTAGTACATTTTCCGGACCTTTGCTGCCATTTGGTAATCCGTCAAATGTCCGCAGGCCAGCTGCCTGAGTGAAAATATTTCCTACCACATCCGTTTGTTGTGGACCGATCAAATTCATCCTTCCTGAAGTTGATGGACTCACCCTGTTAGCAGCATTACGACCACTACCTGACGCCTGTCCAGGTGGAATAGAACAAGTAGAACTATTCAAAGCCACATTGCTTTGAGGCGCACAAACAATATTGGACCAAGAAGAACGAAGGTTTTTGCCCGCAATTTCATTTTGAAGCGACACGTTGTTCCTTTCAACAGCGTCAAGGCGCGTATTAAGCTGTTCAAGACGCTGGTTCAGTAATCCCAGTAAAGAGGCCACATTCAATGGTTCATCTTCCTTGTTTGGTTCACTGGACCCAAATAGGTTAGGTGTCCTCGGGCTCCCAGAGGTTCCGGTTGACATACTGTTGACAAAACACACAGGAATCCACAAACACTGGTAAATCCGATCTCTGGAAACACACAGGACTGATAAAAAACGCTCTTTATCTGACAAATCACGTTTTCGCTCCTGCAACTGCAAGAGCTTCCTCAGCTCATAACAATTAATAGCATAAAAGCATCTGTTTTATATAACAATATGCCATGATGTCACTTCCTTTTGTGTTTTTAAAAAGACAGGATGTAGAAAAGGAAGCAAAATAAAAACAACATTTTTAACATGTCACTTCATACTAGTACATATACCTTCTATACTTTCACATTTACAATAAAAATGTGTGTACATACTAATAAGCATGTTCCCATATATACCAAACATAAAATATATATATTTAAATACACTCTCATTAAAAATCATCATATTACATATTCTACAGAGCACTATAATAAAAGATACTTATAATACCTAAGATGTATGAATCCCCCTAAGTATAATGTTAAGTTATCTCATATAACTTTTGTATTTCAAGATGACTGAAATATTACAAGATTCATTTAATCCAGGGTAAGTAAAAGCATCTAAGCCTATTTGCCACTCTAGCTCTCTCATTTCTATACTTTTTTTTTTATACATTTTATACATTTCTACACTCTTTTTGCCTTATTTTGTAATATATTATATGATCAGTACTTGGTTCATTATTATTCAGTTCTTTTGAACTTGTGGTCATCACCCTTCAAAATATATATATACTAGTGGTATATATTTTCTGCTTTTTTACACTATGATATGCATTCACAAATAGTGACTATGGTATTGGTCTATTACCTTGTAATATGCATGTCATATAATGGCTTACTTCCAGAGCTTTGATTTTTATCTTTAAAAATATGACTTAATATCTACACCTCTGGCATTTTTATGTCACTGGTCATATGCTTTAATCAAGAATGGAACATGCACTTTGTTACTCCAGCCACTGGGTGGTGCTGTAATATTGCTTCCAAGTAATCAGAGACTAGTGTAAATGGAGGCTGCTTCATTTCATTCAAAAAAACTTTATTGTATTCATTAATAAAGGCTGAATAGCCGAAACCGGTCTGGATTTGAAGGAATTGTAAATAAATAATCATTATTTCTTCATTACTGCGTGCTCACTATTGTTTTTTGCTGGTCGTTGGTGGTTTACATTGTTGGCTTGACCCTGCCTGCCATCCTTGCGGAGCGTAAGGTTGTTTGCTGACGTTTTTGGCTTCACTGGTGGTTCTCGGTAGTGACACAGCATTTCTGTGTTGGCAGCTGTTTTTTTGCAACATTTTGGTATATTTTTTAGTCGCTTTCTGGTCGTGAAGCAGTGGATGTCATATTTCTTGTCCAGCACTTACCACGTTGGTGAATTGTTTAGTTCAAAGTGGATGGGGAATTAACATTTTGACCAGGGAAGAATTACCTTGGAATTGCTTTCGTTTACATGCGGATACGCTTGGGGGCCTAAAATCATGTATGGTGGTTCATTCTACTACTTTGTGGCATCTGTTTAACAACTCCTTTCTGTGCAAATTGGTGTTCAGAGATTCATCCATGGCATTCAACATTTTATGGATCAGAAGCCTATAAACCCAGGAACAACAGGAATAACTCGGGTACTGTGACTAGTGGCAGGACATAAATCTAAATTTTCAGCTTCATTATATATTGACCATTTTTGTACATTTCACGATCTTTTTTGCATTTGTGCTGTTAGAGGTCGGCAATACTGGTGGATTGCAGGCTGATAAATCGGAAATTAATGGAAGGCATTTGGACTATCGTTGATGGATTAGAACTGGTGAAAACATCGTATTGACTTTAACTTTGAGATTTATTTGATCTCGAAATGTATTAGTGAATGGTTGACTCTAAATGCTATATTCTTCAAATATCTGATATACATACAATAACATCAGCTATATGTTGGGATAGGTTTGTCAACCAAGTGGGATACATTCTTTGTTACAGAATTTGATATCATATTGAAGTGTCTCATTCACCACAGTTACTTAGTATGCATGTATATTGACAAACTATTTATGCCATAGTTGGTCTAGGATATATAACAACAGGAATTGATCCATAACAGTACAGTTGACTTGGGTCAATGATAAGTGAATCATATTTATAACAGCTTAATGTAAGTGTAGGAGGGAATAACACCTTTATTTTTATTTTTATCTTGTGTATGAACAACTATATGTGTTGTAATCGTTTTATGTGTGCAAAACCATCGCTTGAAAATTGTATTGTCAGTTCACAGTTGGACTAGGTTGCAGCATGTACTACAAGGGCAACCCAGTGTTGAAATCTTTGGCAAAGGCAATATGTGCTAAGGGGTTTCAAAAGTTTTATTGCCAGATATCATGTGACAAATAATAATATATCTTTGTATATTCTTTAACAAGAACTACAAGCCTTTTCAGCATTGCATTTTGAATATAAAGTATATATTGTGTTCACAAATATATATGTGCCAAGCATAATACAGATATACTAATAGACACATATATAGACAAGTGTGGATGTCAGGGTTCATGAGCAAGGTTTTTTCTAAGTGATGTTCTTTGACCAAATATATTATAGTTTAACTGTTGAAAAATATTTATATATTTTTTATTGACACCTAGGTTCTCAGTGTAGTGCCTGTTGAACTATTACTAATTTGGACATATTGATTGAAACAGATTTGGTTTCTAGTTGGTCAAAATTCATAAATACATTGGAAAAATGGATTTGGAGCAACTACTAACGGGATTATGTGCTGATCGACATGATATTGGGGTGTTTGGTATGAATAACATGTCAAGCAGTAATCTGAGTGGCTCAAATATTAATATTAACAATGGCTGTGAAATGGCCTTCAACCAATTCAACAAGGATCTTAAAAACTTACGTGCCAACATATGGCACCTCAGACTTTTTAAGGCATATATTAATAAGGATATCACACCAAGAGGACTTAGAGTTAAGTTACAGCCTTTGGTCAGTAGGTCGGAGGACAGGCTGACCAAAGAATGGAACCAAGCTCTCCAACAATCATCAATGACTTTTGTCAAGATCTTTGCATCCTATTATGAGAGAATGGTGGACATTTGTTTAATGGAAGTAAAAGCTTCATGTGAAGAATGTAAGAAATATGAATCACAACCAACATATGCCACATTGGTTAGTAAATTATCCAACGATCTGGCTAATTTTGACCAACTAACTAAAGATAAGAAAATACGTAAGTTCAATAGGGACTGTACTGATTACCAAAGAGGCCGTCCTTTTGATACATTAAAAACTGTGAGATTCTATGATTTTGGTCAAAAAACACCAGGAAGCAAACCCAAGAAAAGGCCTAGGTCTATTCTAAAATCCTCTGACAAGACTTTAGCTAGTACCTCAGGGGATGACTCATCTTGCACAGACAATGACTGTAATAACTATTGAGAATCACCCAGAAGCAAAAAAACTAATGTTCAGTACCCTTTAGACATACAAACAAGCGACGAGGGGGTCGCAAGCACAAATATAGGAATAAGATCCAATTCCATGGAAGGGCTGTTACAAACAATGTTGAATTGACGGAATTTGAGTTTCATAATGTTTTGAAACTTTCTAATGTTCAACTGACAGATGTAGAAACTAAACTACTTAATAAAGGACTTGGTTTTATTCCTAGTTTTTTTATTAATGAACATAGCATTGTTAAGGATGTTTTGTCTTTCTGTCGTAACCTGAATTTGAAATTATTCTTTTCAGACAACACCTCGCAAAGATCACTTGATTTCAAATTTTTGAAATCAGACTTTCAACCGCCCATGAACAAACATGTCTCTATTTTCCAACAATCTGTTCTCAGGGATTTACATTTTCATCATAATGAATCATACATTCTGGGCCAGAATATGTCACCCATGGAAAAGGCAGCCTTGGGGGAATTAAAGCATAATCGTCACATTGCCATTCTACCTGCAGACAAGGGTGGTGCCGTGGTGGTTATGAACATTGGGGAATACCTTAATGAGGGGAAAAGACAGTTAGCTGATACTAGATGTTATATGCAAATGTACATTGACCCGACTGGGGTTTTTAAAAAAGAAATAGACTCTATTCTGAAACTAGCTGAGGATGAGGGTATCATAACAAAAAATACTGTTAAACATCTGACTGTAAAAGACCCACAGAAACAAATCTTGTATCTTCTCCCAAAAATACATAAGTCCATTTCAAACCCCCCAGGTAGACCCATTGTATCAGGGATAGGGTCCTTGACGGAACCACCATTTCTAACACAGTATCTCAAACCCCTTTTAACATCAGTTAGGGCATGACTACAGGACACCACGCACTTTTTACAAATTTTGGAGGATACACAGCTAGAACCACACTGGTTAATGTGCACGTTGGATGTTAAATCTTTATACACAAGTATTCCACACTGGGCGGGATTACAATTCCTGCAATACTGGCTTGAGAGAGCAAACTTATATCCTCCGAGCTTCAACACCTTACTTGTCTGCATGGTGGAACATGTATTAAACAAAAATGTCTTTTATTTCCATGGAGAATGCTTTTGGCAGCTACAAGGGACAGCAATGGGAGCTTCCTTTGCACCCATTTATGCTGACTTATTCATGGCCTATTTTGAAGAATGTATGATATATGACAAATCACAATATTTATATGGTGGAAATCGATATCTGGCGACGATATTTGAATGATTGCTGGATGGTGTGGAAGACGGATGAAGCATATCTAAAGGAATTTATGGAGTACCTGAATGGTAACATTTGGGGTATTGAGTTTACGGTTACATGTAACAGGAGTACCATAGATTTTTTGGATGTTACTGTTTACCGTAACGCAGATGATACTCTAAGTACCAAAACATTTAGAAAATACCCTCAATACAACACCTTGTTACACTCCTCCAGTATGCACCCGAACCACACCATCTGCAACATCCCTAAGTCTCAATTTATGCGTATCAGACGCATTTGTTCATCTCATGATGAATTTGAACATGCCAGACTTTATTTATACCATAGATTTCAGGACAGAGGATATAGAGACATAGATATATATCAAGCTAGTTCATGGAGCAAAACCATAGACAGGAGAACATTGTTACAATACAAAAAATCAGAGCATGCTCATCAGGATTCTATCTTGAGATTTGTCACCACATATGGCAGGAACCAACCTATTGTCAGGGGATATACTTAATTGCAACTGGAAAATTCTTTTGGCTAATGACACTTTAAGGTCAATACTAGGCCCTCAGTGTCAAATGTCATACAGAAGAGGCAAGAATTTGGGAAGGCTATTTTCACATTACAAAAACAGAGAAGGGGGAGGTGCGATATATCATCAGACCACTATCAGTGGTGATAAACTAATTGGTACTTTTCCATGTGGTCACTGCTGCTCCTGTTTACAAGTTAGTACACTAAAAGAATTCACCAGCGCCAACACCAATCGGGTATTTAAAACCAGGGTGTTTGGTAATTGCAGCAGTACATGGGTTATTTACTTAGCTACCTGCCAATGTAAAGCTTTTTATGTTGGTCAAACCTCTAGGTCTCTTAGAATAAGGATGACAGAACATCGTAGTGACATGAGGAACAAAAAGAAACAAATGCTTTATACAGACACACGATACAACATCCCAATGCCCAGTTTATGTTCATGATCATTGACAAAATTCAGGGAGATAGGAACAACCAACAGGGTTGGCATACCATTTTAAACCACAAGGAACAATATTGGATAACCAACCTTGGATGTTTATTCCCCCCAGGTCTGAATGACCATCTGTGAGTTTCACTGAACACTGGAGGATTTCATAATCATGGTCACAACAACAAACATTCATATAGATCAAGAATTAGTACGAACCATTCAATGGTGGTTAGGCCTATCAACGCTCATATTATACTCTATAAAGCATGATAAAAAATTGTTCAGGATGCGAATATGTATATCTATGGTTTGGTATTCGTATCTGGTATGTTGGCGTTAAACATTGAGTATTGTACAATTACAATGTTGAACTTGTATTATCTACACGCATATTATTTCAATTTATTATAATCTATAATATAGCTGAGAATGAGGCCACTATACTCTTTCTGCCTTATTTTGTAATATATTATATGATCAGTACTTGGTTCATTATTATTCAGTTCTTTTGAACTTGTGGTCATCACCCTTCAAAATATATATATACTAGTGTTATATATATTCTGCTTTTTTACACTATGATATGCATTCACAAATAGTGACTATGGTATTGGTCTATTACCTTGTAATATGTATGTCATATAATGGCTTACTTCCAGAGCTTTGATTTTTATCTTTAGAAATATGACTTAATATCTACACCTCTGGCATTTTTATGTCACTGGTCATATGCTTTAATCAAGAATGGAACATGCACTTTGCTACTCCAGCCACTGGGTGGTGCTGTAATATTGCTTCCAGGTAATCAGAGACTAGTGTAAATGCAGGCGGCTTCATTTCATTCAAAAAAACTTTATTGTATTCATTGATAAAGGCTGAATAGCCGAAACCGGTCTGGATTTGAAGGAATTATAAATAAATGATCATTATTTCTTCATTACTGCGTGTTCACTATCGTTTTTTGCTGGTCGAAAGAGGTATGAGTGACATAGTGTCAGAAGAGGCAATGCTGAAATGACTTTTTGCTAGAAAGAGTTTGTTTCTCCAATTTGAGTCCGAGAGGCATCCAGTTGGTATTGGAGACATATAGAGGAGTGGATCATCTCTACTGCATGTGTAATTCGCACAACAGGTCAGAAACACATTTCAGATGTTAAAACTTGCTCAAATAATGTCTTATTCACAAAATATGAAACAAAGCATGAAGAATGCTCTAAACAATATTTAAATAAACCAAAATGTCTGGTATTGATAGAAATATTTGAATTACTAAGGGAAATGTTTGAAATAAAGTTCAAATTGCATAAAATGAATAAAATAAAAGGAAATGATCACATTTTCACTAAGCACATATTTTTTACATTAATCAAAGGTATCCAAGTTATCAGAAGTGTATGAAGTGTTTGCATGTTTGTGCAGTATTATTGAAAAGTTATTTTTCAAAACACTGCCATTTCAGAGCATATTTCGCAAAGTACAGTATTTCAATGAGTTTAATGTGCATTTGAATGTTATGAGCTCTCTCACAGCACAACTTGTTCATATTTTATTACAAGGACCATATTTTCAGTGTGTTTCTGCATACTTTGTTGGCATGGCAGATGGATTTTGAAAACCCAGTGCACTTGTGTTTGTCAGTAATATTGCAGAGAACTGGAGAGTGAGCAAGAATATGACATTTTTATACACTGCATTTTCTGATGAAGATGACTGTACAAAGGCATTTATTCTACTTAATTTAGCTGGGTCAGAAGCCATTTAAAGGGAGCATTCATTTATGTATGCACCTGCTGTCTTTACAGGAGAGGGGGAGAAAAGTCATATTGTTGTACTGGCTGCAACAAAGGAGGACCCAGAGTGCTTAAAATGTAAAATTAGAGAAATGTGTAACTCCCAGACAAATGTTACAATGGAAAGGCACTTATTTTACACAAGAGATCAAAAGCCTCGTGAAACTTTTGCAGCATACATAACTGTTTTGAGAAATAAGGCTAAAACATACAGATTTGGTGGTTTCAGGGATGAGTTGATAAAAGACAGACTTGTGTGTGGTATTGAAGATGATGCTGTGAGAAAGATTTTGCTTTGTGACAGTGATTTAACTATGAATAAGGCCATTGAGATTTGTCAGATATATAAGCTCACAGAAAAGCGCACACATATGCTTACAAATAAGAAATGCATGTTTCCAGTAACTTCTAGAGCTTATGTTGATAGTATGTTAATATCAGAGCTTTGGCCTGCTAACATCTACCTGAAATCAGCTGGATGTATAAGTGAATTTAAGTACACTTTTATCTGCTCTTTTGCATATAGTACTGTAATTTATTTATTTATTTGTGTTTTTCACTGAATATTAACTCAACTGAAGTTGTAGCTGTCTCTCTACAGAGTACTTTTTAGAATTTCTGTGTAGCCATTGATAGCAGTGGGGGGTAGTTTCAGCTCATCACTGACTTTCTTGCCTTATATAAGTGGTACATTTTGAGTTATCTCTGCTTAATATCAGAGCTTTGGCCAGCTAACATCTATCTGAAATCAGCTGGACGTATAAGTGAAATTTAAGTACACTTTTATCTGCTCTTTTGCATATAGTACTGTATTTAATTTATTTATTTGTATTTTTCACTGAATATTAACTCAACTGAAGTTGTGGCTGTCTCTCTATAGTTAGTTCTGCACCCAACCTCCCTGTTCTTGTTTTAGTGTTAATGTTGGTGGCTTTGAAATTGCCCGCCCCTCTTGTAGATTTGTATTTGGATACTCCTTCTGGGCTCATCTCATTTGCTCACTCAACTGAGTGCAGTGAGATCATATTCTGATTTCAGGCACGCCTGCTGTGTACAAAGAGAGCATTTGGGAAGGACAACCCCTGTAGCATCTTAATCCTGCTCTGTTCCCTCCCTCAAAAAACAAACAAACAAATATATATATATATATATATATATATTGTTTTATTCAGCTGCTCCTACTGTAACTGTCTAAGTTGCTCTTCTGCGTGCTGTCTGTTCAGTCGCTCTTACTCTGCACTTATTACTGCTTGTTAGTAGCCTTCTAATTTACTGCCTTCTGCACTTGTTTTTTAGTCATTTCTTAATTTAATTGCATTTATTTTAACTGTATTTGCTGTAGTGTTGCTACTCACTCTGGTGTACTGGCCTGCACTACAATTTGAATTGTATTTACTGCTGTTTTAGCTGCTTTTTTGTAACAAAAAAAAATCTAAGCTTGTTTCCTGCCTTTCTTGTAACTAGTCAAGTCCAGATACAGACTTGCTGTATCCAGGACTGTTGGTAAGCTTCTGAGCCCCCCCTAAGCCTTTCTGTGTTGGAGGGAAGCCTTCTAGCTTATCAGTGGGAGTGGTAAGCACTAGGTAGCCTATCTACCATTGGAAGAGTGGGTTTTGGCCCTGAAATTGTAGTTCATTGGCCATTTGGGCAGTTTTTCCATCTCTTTCTACTTTCTGGTTAAAAGCCTGTTTTGTGTTTGGTCCCTGCCTTTCCTATAACCTAGTGTAGTCCAGGTACAGTTTTGCTGTATCCAGGACTGTTGGTAAGCTTCTGAGCCCCCCCCCCCCAGGCCCTTCTGTATTGGAGAGAAGCCTTCTAGCTTATCAGTGGGAGTGGTAAGCACTAGGTAACCTATCTACCACAGGAGAAGTGATTTCTGGCCCAGAAATTATAGTTTATTGGCCGTTTGGGAAGCTTTTCCATCTCTTTCAACCTTCTGATTTAAAGGACTGTGTTTGCACTTGTTTCCTGCCTTTCCTGTTACTAGTCTAGTCCAGATACAGATTTGCTGTATCCAGGACTCTCTGTAAGCTTCTGAGCCCCCCAAGCCTTTCTGTGTTGGAGGGAAGCCTTCTAGCTTATCAGTGGGAGTGGTAAGCATCAGGTAGCCTATCTACCACAAGAGGAGTGGTCCCTGGTCCAGAAATTGTAGCTACTGGCTGTTTGCACAGTTTTTTCCCATCTCTTTCAACTTTCTGGTTTGAAAGCTGCATTTGTGCCTGTTTCCCGCCTTTCCTATAACTAGCCTAGTCCGGTTATAGAGTTGCTGTAACCAGGATTGTTAGTAAGCTTCTGAGTCCCCCAAGCCTTTCTGTGTTAGGGGGAATCCTTCTAGCTTATCAGTGGGAGTGGTAAGCACTAGGTAGCCTATCCTCCATGGGAAGAGTGAGTTTTGGCCCAGAAATTGTACTTTATTTGGCCGTTTGGGCAGTTTCCATCTCTTTCAACTTGCTGGCTTAAAAGCCTATGATTGTACTTGTTCCCTGCCTTTCTTGTAACTAGTCTAGTCCAGGTACAGATTTGCTGTATCCAGGACTATTTGTAAGCTTCTGAGCCCCCCAAGCCTTTTTGTGTTGGGGGGAAGCCTTCTAGCTTATCAGTGGGAGTGGTAAGCATTAGGTAGCCTATCTACCACAAGAGGAGTGGTTCCTGGCCCAGAAATTGTAGTTTATTGACCATTTGGACAGTTTGTCCGTCTCTTTCAACTTTCTGGTTTAAAAGACCACATCTGCACTTGTTTCCCATCTTTCCTGTAACTAACCTACTGGATAGCACTAGAAAGCCTTAAACTGATACAAGCCTTCTAGCTTAGAAGAGAGACTTTGGAGTAATTAAGTATCAGTTTTCTGTACTTTCTTGCTGTACTTAACTGTTTTCCACCTAATCACAGATTTTTCCAGTGTTTATTGTGATTTAAAAGCTTGTTTTTTTCACATATTGTACTTATTTGACTGCCTGCACTTTTAAAAAGTTGTTTTTTGTTTAAATAATTTAACTGTTGTAGGCTACACACTAAAGTGCGATAGCCTTTTCTGATCATTTGTAGTCGTTTAAAGCTGTTTTAAGTGTATTTTTTACTGTTTTGCCTTATCTTTTCAAAAAAAAAAAATTCCTTGTTTCCCACCTTTCTAAGCTAGTATAGTCCAGTTTTCAATCTAGTGCTGAACTCAGGGCTGTGGTACTAGTTTCTGAGTTGCCCATACCTTACTTGAATAGAAGGAAGTTTCTCTGTTAACCTGTGAGAGAGGGGAGCTTTGAGTAACCTATCTGTCCCTTGAGGAGTGGTTCCAGTCCAGAAGTTAGTAGTTTATTGGCCATTTTGGGCTAATTTCTATCTCTTTCATTTCCCTACTATAAAAACCGTGTTTGCACGGTTTTGCGCACTGGGCAGTGCTGGTTAGCTATGGTTAAATTATTCCTGGCTCCACTAAGTCCTCTTCAGTTTTCCCTTGAAACTAGTCTAACTCTCAACCTAAGCACTCATCTTACAGCCCAGCACTTGCTCAGACCTAACAGCAAGCACTAATATACCCTGACATTGATTGCCCAGCAAGACAAGGCTCTTTATTCACCCCTCACCAACCAAGTGACTAAGCAGCTCACCTTACTATTCAGGTATGACCAAAGGGCAACTTCAGGTGCACACTCCAGTCCAGCTGGTGAATCGGAGTATCCTGAGGCAATGTTAAAACTGCCTCATGTACACAGACAACCCTCTACTCCTACCACAAAACACTAACATATGCAAGAAATGCAATTATACAGCCAAACTGGAAGCTAAGCTGTCTCCACCCAAGACTGGAACAGACAGTCAAGAGGAGAAGGTTAACACTTGCAACACACCTCCAGCCGCACACAGACCTACTAAAACAGCACTGGCAAAAAATACACATAAATACACAAAAATCATACTCGGAGGCTCTAAATAAAAACCTGCAAAAGCATCAGAGACCTCCAAAGCAGACACCCAAACAACCTGCACTTCCCATCACAAACCAGACAACTTATAAAACACAAATCAGTGTGCCACACAATCACAGCCCTTAAGGTGAAATAACATACCTAACACACTAGTAATAGGTGACTCTATAGTCAGGCACACTGACACGCCTCTCACTAGGCTGGACAAGCAGAAGGTTACTGTTAGCTGCCTGTCAGGAGCCAGAATCCACCACATAACAGAAGCACTCAGGTCACTCCAGAACAAGTACAAATATGACTCTGTCATTGTTCATGTTGGTGTGAATGAGCTGAGACGTACCTCCCTGGACTACATGAAATGAGACATGCAAGAGCTCTCTGATCATGCATCCCAGGCTGGTATGACCCTGACCCTGAGTAGTCTCCTGCTCTCACCAAGAATGATACCTCAGTATAAAGAAAAAGTGATCAAGTTCAACAATTGGCTAAGCTTCTGGTGTCATTCAAAGGGGATCCAGTATCTGTCAGCCTGGGATGACATACTCGACAAGCCACGTTGCTTCGCAAGAGACGACTTGCACCTGTCACCCCTAGGCTTTCGAATACTGGCCAAGGCTCTTGCTGCCCCCATAGTGCCTTTTTTAGGCAAGGCTCAAAAGTCAAGCCCACCTCCGTAAACAGCACAATTAACAAAAAACTGAGGGTTATGCTACTCGGTGCCAGGAGTTTAAATTTCAAAATGCACATACTCAAAGCACTCCTCAGTATGGAGAACACTGACATCTGTGCAGTAACTGAAACCTGATTCAAGGCTCCAGAGAGCACCCCAGCCCTACCGGGCTACAACTCATATTACACGTTTTGGCCACAGAACACGGACCGAAACACAAAAGGAGGGGGGTGTATCCATATTCATCAAGGATACCTACACCTCCAGGTTAGTGGCGCAGCATGATACCTCTAAAATCATCCATGTGCAACTAACATCGGGCAAATCTGCAATGCAAATTGTAGCCTGCTACAGATCACACCCTCCATGACCCAGAACTCCACCTTTCTGGAGACACTGGAAAACATGAAGGTCCTACCGAACATCCTGATATTGGACGATTTCAATTACCCTACCCTTCACTGGGAAAACTACTCGAGTACAAATTCCCAGGCCCAGCGCTTCCTGAAATTCATCAACTCAAACGCCCTGGATCAGCTGGTAAACTCCCCTACCAGAGATGAAAACATATTGGACCTGGTCATCACCAACATGGGCGACAGGTGTTCCACACCAGAGGTCAACCCATCACTGGTTAGATCAGACCATAAACTAATCACTCTGGATGTCCACACCCCACCACCACCCCCAACTAAGGAAACCACAGTAAAAAACTTTTCTAAAGCAAACTTCACCTTACTTAAGACAGAGGTGGTAAGTTTCACAGCCCCCACGCTAAAGAATAACGCTGCCCAAGATGCAGAAATCTTTACAAATGCACTCTATAAGCACCTACAAGGATGCATGGATCATGCCATCCCTAGCAAAACCAAGACTCACTCCTCTAAGAGAAGGAAACCAGTTTGGTGGACCCCTGCAATAAACAGGCTATACAATAGAAGGAGGAAACTAGTTCAGAAAAAAAGCAAATCCCAAGAAGGAAAGACATCCCTGAGCAGTATCAGTAAGAAACTAAGGTCCCTCATGAAATCATCCAAGGCTAACTTTGAAAGAAAAATAGCCAAGGATTCAAAAGATAACCACAAAGCCTTCTTTAGCTATGTTAAGAATCTAAGTGGCAACTCGCATATATGCACTGAACTAGTGCAAAATAGCACAAAATATGCTGAACCTACTGATATTGCCAACATCCTGGCAAATGGTCAGTGCAAACTTCACCCCCCCCCCTCACCTCCAAAAGGGCCCACAACAATACCGGAAAAGTGTAGTGTCCCAAAAATCACAGACGCACATCTGAAAACAGCCCTTTCAAAGGCCCAAAACACAGCATCAATGGGACCAGATGGCGTCCCAGGCTATGTCTTGCACTAACTACAAAGTGAACTAACCCCCCACCTAAACACGCTGTTCAACCTCAGCCTCTCCACAGGCTACGTGCCTATAGAATGGTGCACAGCAACTGTTCTTCCTCTCCACAAAGGAGGGGCCACAACTGACCCAATAACTAGCGCCCCATAAGCCTGACTAGCCTGGTCTGCAAGGCTATGGAGCGCATCATCATGGAACTCATTAACAAAGACATTAGGAACCTCCAAACACTTGACCCGACCCAGTTCGGCTTTGTTAAGGGCAGATCATGCCTATTAAACCTGGTTGACTTCTTCGAGACAGTCACCAAGGCCATAGATGAGGGAAAGGTGGTTCACACAGCCTACCTTGACCTCAACAAGGCTTTCGACACCATTCCCCACTCGGGTATTACAGAAAAACTCACCAGCCTGAACATAAACCCCTACATCATGAGATGGGTTGCCAACTGGCTTACAGACAGAACTCACACGGTAAGAATAGCGGGCTCCAGGTCCGACTCTAAACCAGTCACAAGTGGTGTCCCACAAGGCTCAGTCCTGGGACCCCTACTGTTCAGCATATACTTCTCAGAAGTACAGGCAAACACAGGAGGACTATGGCTAACCAAGATCACCGATGACTGCAAACTGGGAGCCATAATTGACTCTCCGGCTGACACGGACATCCTCCAAAAGGGCCTTACTGAGATGGACACCTGGTGTCAAAGTCATGGCCTCAAGCTAAATGCTAAAAAATGCATAGTCATCCCATTTGGGAAAAACAAAACACCCACAAATTACCACATAGGTGGCAGCCCCCTTAATACAGAAGGGGTAATAAGAGATCTGGGGACCCAGGTAGATAGTAATCTCTCCTTTGACAATCCTATTGCCAAAGTAGTTAGGAAATCCTTCTATGTGGCCCATCTAATTACTAAAGGGTTTGCATCTAGAAATAAAGAGGTTATAGTGCCCCTCTACTCATCACTCATCAGACCCATCATAGAGTACAATGCCCCATTTGGGATGTACCTAATAAGACAAGACACTACCAACAGCTGTAAAGACCACAAAAGTACCTCACGAAGAGGATTACTGGCCTCAAACATATGTCCTATGCAGCCCGACTGAAAAAACTCCGGCTGTACTCAGTGGCATATCGCTTACTCAGAGGTGATCTCTGCCTGACTTACAAAGCCATGTCCAACTCGGAACTGATGGACATGCTCCACCTAAAGAAATCCAAGTCACTGTGAGCCACGCACTCTAGTGAGCTAAACCTTGCCACAACAATAAATAGAACATGCTGGAGGGATAGATTCCTGTCGCAGAGACTCCCCATGCTTTGGAACAAAATTCCACATTACATCAGGCAGAGCCCCTCACTAATGCTCTTCAAGAGAAACCTTGACGAGTGGATGGGTAACAAAAATACACCCCTGGGATCAATTCATTGGCTCTGCTTGACAGAGGATCAGTTAATTAATCAATGGTGCAGCGAAAGCCGGCACACTCTGGCTAGGCTTATAAATGTCCTCAGGCAGATAGCCTAGTACCTACCTATGAACCTATGGTTAAAAGAAACAGGCCAAACACATAGCAGCAACTGTAACCCTTGCAACACTCACTGGTAAAACCAGTGCTTTCCAGCAAGTTCCAGAGTTCGCACAGTCTCAGTGAAGCATAAGAGTGAACCAGCAAACTGAAAGTATGGGTCCCAACCTAGTTTCATTGCCAACTGTTGTAACTGTGGTGGAAATCATGAATCTAAAATGGAAAAATGTTTATCATTTTGTCAGCAATGCTGCAAGTGCAACATGTGGAATTATTTCAAGTGGTTTTGTAAATCAAAAGACACACATCCTTTTATTAAAAGGGAACATTCCAAGAAATGAGTTGATCAATTAGAAAGCTGTGACCCTACTTTTTATGTTGATGGTGTGGCAGTACATTTATGGGCAAAGAATGAAGTATTTTGTACTGTTTGGATAAATGGAAAACCCACAGAGCTCAGAGTTGACCTAGGTTCCAACTGCAATGTTATGTCAGCAGAAACATTTGCTAGAATATGTGTTTCTTGAAAGGCTTAATTTGGCAAAGTGTGCAAAGCTTGTTGCTTAAGGTGGTGAAGAAATTCAAACTGAAGGCTCAGTAGTTCTTTCATGTTACTCTGCTGAGAGGTTGCAACTTATTTTATGTGGTCAAGAGGCATGTCCAGTCCTTTTTAGGGCTCAGAGACAGTTTGAAATGGGACTGCTCTCATTTAACAAGGAAGTCCACCATGTTAGCTTAAAAGACCACTACTCTAATTTTACCCAACATGCTGATCTTTTCGGAGACAAACTAGACAAGCTTCCAGTTTTGTACATCATGAAGTTAGACCCAGATGTCAGTTCAGTTCAGGCCAGCTCAGAAAGTTCCAATAGCTAAGCAGAACAGAGTCAAAGCCGAGCTAGGTAAAATGGTGTAGCAAGGTGTGATTTGCCCAGAAGATGAACCAACTGAATGTGTATCTTCCATGGTGGTAGCTCATAAGAAAATCTCAAATGACATCAGAATATATACTGATCCATGAGACTTAAAGCACTAAAAAGACCTCATCATCCAATGCGCACAGTCAAATAAGTCACTGCTCTTATGCCAAATGCCACTGTTTTTTTCTGTCCTAGATGCAGAGACTTCATTTTGGAAAATTTTGCTCGTCAAGAAATCCTCATTGCTAACCACTTTCAGTATTCTGTTTGCAAGGTACAGATTTTTGAGAATGCCATTTGGGATAAATTCTGCAAGTGAAGTATTTCAGCATGCAATGGAGCATATTTTTTCTGCGTATCCTTGTGCTGTTATAGTAGATGACATACTGGTAGGAGGTAATGGTGAAGTTCAGTATGACAGAAACCGCAGAAAAGTTCTGTAAAGAACACTACAAGTGACTCTTAAGCTCAATCCACAGAAATGCAAATTTACGCTATGAGAAGTCGCTTGTGTTGGTCATTTATTTACCAGTTCACTGCTACAACCAGACCCTTCTAAGTAAACAGCCATTCTAGAGATGCCAGCTCCAGACAATATTCAAGCCCTGCAATGTTTTCTTGGAATAGTTAACTACCTAGGCAAGTTCATTCCAGACTTGAGTCTAATATCAGCACCACACAGAGAGCTAACATGTAAAGATGTATCCTGGTCATGGTTAGAGTAGCACCAAAGAGCATTTGATGTCCTGAAACAGAGGACTGACAGTCCACCAACTCTCAGATACTATGATGTCCACAAGCCAGTTACTCTTTCATCTGATGCTTTGAAAATTGGTCTATGTGCGACTGCAAGAGGGTCACCCTGTTGCCTGTGCATCAAGAACTGTTACCCAAACTGAAATGCAGTATGCCCAGATTGAGAACAAGCTCTCAGCAATTGTGTTTGCATGTTTCAAGTTCCATGATTATGTTTATGGTAGACCTATCCAGATCGAAACAGACCACCAAAGCCTATGGATACAGCAACAGCCAGATTGCAGTGCATGATGTTGAGATTGCAAAAGTATAATTTTACTCTTGTCTGTAAGAAAGGCAAATTTCTTTATCTTGCTGAAACTGTGTCCAGATAACCCAGAAACACCACTGAACAGCATGAGAACAAGAAACTTGACTTTGAATAATGGAAGTAAGAAATTTTTCTTCCACACATCTTGATGAGCTGAGAGATCACACAGCCACAGATACAGTTTTACAGAAACTCAACCACTTTATCAAATAAGGATAGCCGTCAAAGCAGTCTAGTTTTCCTCAAGAAGTGCAACCTTATTTTCCATACAGAAATGAGATTTTACCTGACAATGGTATCATTATGAAAGGTCAAAAAGTTTTTGTTCCAAAGTCCTTGCAACAAGAATACATGACTATCTTGCATCATGATCACCCAGTAGCAGGTTCTACCAAAAGAAGGGTGAGAGGTCTAGTATTTTAGCCTTCTATGTCACAAGATATTGAGAGATTGCTATCTTCTTGTGTGTGTAATAGTACTAAGTTGCATCAACAGAAAAAAACATATCAGCTAAACCAGATTCCTGGACTGCCGTGGACAAGTCTGCACAAAGTTATTTCTGACAATGGCACACAATTTACAAACCAACAGTTCAAAAGTTTTCCGAAGAGTGGGACTTTACTCATGTCATGAGTAGCTCAGAGTATCGGCAGTCAAATGGTTTAGTAGAACGTGCAGTTCAAAGTGCAAAACAGTTACTAGAGAAGTTAAAATGAGACAATAGTGATGTTTTCCTGAATCTCAGAAATATTCCTCATAATAAGCATCTTAGTTCACCTACCCAGAGACTTCTGTCGAGACAAACCAGAACCATGTTACCAATCAGTAGTCACTTGTTGGTTCCATGTGTCAAGAACAACAGGTCAGTGAAAACCAATTTGTTGAAGAAGTGTTTAGCCCAAAGTCCTAATATGATAAGACTAGCAAACTGCTCAATCCATTACGAGGAGGAGAAGTGGTAAGGATGTAAACGTCCAAAAGTTATGATCGGATTGGAGTCATGAAGAATATTTGCTCAGAGCAGAGATCATACATTGTGGAATCACAAGGAGTAGAGTTTAGGTGAAATCGGAAACATCTGCTGCCGGTGTCTGAGTCTATACCACAGCACATAGCCTGTGAGAAAGACTTTTTATCTCAGAGTGAGTTGTCTTGCGTTCCAGTTCCAGAGAAAGTCTCAGAGAATATTCCCATCCCTTTGATGAATCCTGAAATTCCTGATATCAAGATTGTTATGTTACCAGATTCAGTCGCATCTCCAAACCATGTTATAGATACACGGCAACTTGGACATGAAGATTGCATTTGTTTCTAATGTCTATAGTAATGCATGTCTAACTCCAGTGTTATTTTCAATTAAGGGCAATCTTTAAGAGTGAGGATATAGATCAGTGTGTCTGTATGCATCTTTAAGAAGCTATCTGGGCTTGCACAAGTGTATAGATACTGAGCACGTGTGAGCCTAACTGCCATTTTCTAGTAAGCTGTTGAGAGGTAAGCATGTATGCTGTAAGGTCTATCTGTTAATCAGTTTGTTTATATTTTGTGATGCAGCTATCCATCCTGATGTGTTTTCATGTAGTAAAACATCTAAATGAACTACCCCACCTGTTCGTCATCCATGTTAAAGAGGGACGAGCAACAGTAAATAACTGGGAATTCTGTGCCAACAGTTAAAGTAGATGGAAGAGACAATACAGAATAGAGAAGTTATGCACTTAACATAACACTAGGTTCTTACTGTCCACTCAATCCAGCTCAACAACCCTCCCTCATCCCCCTCCAAATTGAGCTCCAATTGAACTTTGGATTGATCTAGTAGCCCTAAGCCTCAAGCCTATTTTTCAGTCCTTCCTGAACATACTTTCCTCTTACAGTGATCATTGCTGCATTATGGAAGAGGAAAGAAGTTTGAGTGCTGGAAAAGAAAGTTTTGTAGTGGAAACATTGCGGCTTGGATAAGGGAAGATGAGCCTAGAGATGAGGCAGGTGGAGGATGACAATAAGGATTTAGCATTATTGTACTTCCATTTTAAAAAGAACACACAAATATTGTAACAGCAGACATTATAAACCCAAGAGTTTCTGAAAAGTTTTCATATTCCATAAAACGTAGTACAACACGTAACAGAAAAAAGTAAGCAAAATAAAAATATAGAGGACAAATATAACCTACAAATATGCAAAGTAACAAAGAGCTGAAAAATCAGTGAACACAGAGGGCAGAAGGTAAACTGCTGTTAATAATCTCGTTTGTATCTAGGCTGATAGTGCTGTATTTCTAAAAGTTGAATTTAGATAGGATAATCCCTAATCAGTAGAAATCAAGACTTTAAATTATGCACGATAGTCAAATGTCAAAAATGATAGTGGTAGTGAAATGGTATATTGACAAGTTTGGACGACTTCACCATTCTAGTGAAATAGTGTATTGACAAGACAGGAATATCCCACCATTCTAGTAGAATGGTGCATCAACAAGACAGGAAAGCTTCACCATTCCAAGATAGTGTTATAGATGTGGTATCAACTCAGCACTGTCAGTTAAGTAAAGTATGTAGCCACTCATGAAATGGTTCTGCAATACCCCTGGGAACATGATAAAATGAAATACTTAGGTGTATGGGTTAAAAAGAATTCTACGGGTTAAAAAGAATTCTACTATGGTAGCTATGGATATGTGAGAAAAGACTAAAAAGGTAATTCAAAAATTGAGAAGCTGAAGGCCGTTGATTATGGACATGGATAGTAAGATATAAGCAGTAAAAATGTTTCTAGACCTTTTAGTTTTAAATACAGGTCAGACAATATTTTTTATCAATCAGAGAACTTGTGGACCATAATTAATAAACACTTGAAGGAATTTATTTATGAGGCGAAGGGGGCAAGAAGTTAAGGATAAGTTGATTCTTTCTGTAAAACAAGGTGGTTTAGGATTACCTGATTTGAAGGGATGTTTTAGAGCTACACAGTTAATGGTTTTTTATATATATATATATAAATATATATATATATATATATAAATATATATATATATATATATATATATATATATATAAGAAGGTTATAAGTCAAAGTGGAGAGAGATGATGATGATGAAATGGGGGTTCTTAATAAGACTGATAATAACCATAATATTATATTCACAAAGTAGAATAAATTATTCTAAGAACTAATCCAGTATGGGAACGGAGAAAGAAGATTTTGCTAATTGGGTTGACTACAAGTAGGGGTATAAAAATTAGACATGAGGTAGTGGAATTTTTTGCAGAAAATTTGCAAAATAATCAAGATTTTGGGAGCAAATCACTAGTGAGAGAGGTAACAGAGTGCAATGAAGCTAAGCAGAAGGTTGGATTGCATGTTACGCCTTCCCTACCAGGGATTGGTAACAGAATACAGGCAAAGAGAAAGGGACAGATGATTAGAAATGAAAGACCAACTCTGGTAGAATTTATAGTTGAGTCTAAAACAGAAGTTGTTAAAAAGGGATAATTCATAGGGCTTATAAAATATTGAATGATAACTGTAGTAATCAATCAGAAGAGGTTAGAAAAGACTGGGAAGAGAAAATGGAAAAGCAGTATACAAAGGGGCAATTAGAGGATATTTTACAACTCCCAAGTATGTAACAAAATCAGGAAGGTTTAGAATTTTTGTAAAAAATGTTTGCAATAGGTATGTTTATACACCAAGGAGACAAGATAATTTTTCATCAGGTAGATATCAAATGCTGGAGGGGAGAGGTAACTGGGAATATTATCTTGGGGGATGTAAAGAGTTGGCAGATTTCAAAAATTTTCTGAAGTGTATTTTGTCAAAAATGTTGGGGGAGAAAATGTTTTTAAGTATGGCAATTATTCTTTTAGTTTGACCTGGGATTGATAATCTGAATTGCCCCGATAAAGTAAACTCTTAAGTCTGATGCTATTCACTACCAAGAAAGAAATTACAAGAAAATGTAAATCAAATCAGAAACCGACTGTAGCTGAAGTACTGAATATTGAAAAGGAGATAAAAGACTTGAAGGTGTAATTTTTTACAAAGGGAAATAGTAAATTAGATAAAAATAAATTCAGTTTGTGGAACAAATACATGTAGAATAATGTTCAAGAGGAGGAGTGAAATTTAAGGGAAGGCAGGAATTGATCATTTTACATAATGTTGGAGTGAATAAAAATTAAAGTTAACAAAGAAAATGTTATTATGGTTAGTTTTCTGTTACTTTATATGTACCTATCAGGTTTTAATAATGTCATGTTTAATAACGATATTAAAAACATGCAGCAACACTTCAGCAATAATCACATGCCCTAATTTAAGAGTCAGTTTACTCTAAGTGAAATATATTATGTTCTGTATAAGCATGCAGAAAATAATTAATGGACTTTATAGTAAACAGCTGATAAAAAATGTCACTAAAGGGAAGATTAGAGAAGACCACAAGCTTAGTAGCACAAAAAGCTCTTGCTGAAAAAGTCACTGAAAACTGTGCAGTGTTAGAGCTATAAACATGTGTCAAACAAAAAGCCTGGGACTAGTAGGAGAGTGCTAACCATGGAAGAGTCAGTGTTTGGATAAAGAAACGACAGGGTAAATGGCATTCACAACAAGTGTGCCTTTAAACATGGATAAAGAGACTGTATTTAAAATCCTGAAGGCTTGTTAGGTTTGTAATTTCAGATGGAAGTACATCCATGCAGAGGAACGTTCTGTTATCCATCTCAGGGTAAGCCATTAGGATGTATAAGACTGAAAACATCATTAATCTCAGACAATAAAATTATGAGTACAAGGTAAATAAGCATGAATACAAGAATAGCTGGACCATGTCATATACATAGTAAGACCATATCCTTCATTGTCAGAAGAAACAGACTTGGCAAGTAATAATGAGTGAAAATTTTGAACATTTGTCAATTTGGGGTTGGTTGCAACAGACAAAGTATAGCTTCTCATTTTTTAAGAATTTTGTAAACCAGGCACAATAATCTATAAATATTGCACCAGTGTACTAGCCATTGGCCTTGCCTTTAAGGTTTGATCACAGACAAGCAAGGTGGCTATCATGGCAGTGTCTATGTCTGCATTAATACCTACAGAATTATGATTTGATAAATATTCAAGAATTTAAACCACCCATCCTTTTTTTAAATCTATTTTTGGTAATGCAGAATAGATGGAAATGAGCCTGTAGTGTAAGGCATGAGAGGTACAAGCTGCCTTAGAAAAGGCAAGCTGAATTGTTTAGTGGAAAAGGAGCAGGGAATGTTGCTGGGAAAATTTATAAATATTCAGTAATGGATTTTAAAGAATCCTTTGTAATCTTGGGCTGCAGGCTGTTTGGACTAGCAGCTCAAAAGTCAGGAGGTGATCAGAGTAGATTAAATACCATCTTTGGGATTATGACTTTGAAACTGAATGGTGGGTAATCAGGCTGTAAAGTAGGAGTAGGACCATGAAAGGTGACAATAGCAATCAAACCACCTAAGCAGATACATAACAAAGGATCTCGGGCTCAGAATCTAACAGCAGGCAGCATGTCCTACACCTTGAATCCAGTGTCTATTCATAATTAACACTTTGACAGAAGCCTTTAAAACAGATGAGCAGAGAAGGATGAACTGCTAATTATTTTTGTAATTCTTTGATATTTCACCTTAAGACCATATAGGTAGAATCATATGCTTGTCAGATAAAATGAGAGAATATTTACCTGGAGCAGAAGTACATGATATTATACTTGTCTTGGAATTAGTTCTTCTAGAAAAATTACAACATGGGATAAGTAGTAGTAAAACATATAGCAAAAATACTCATCCTAGGTAATACAAAGAATTACTGAAAGAGTTGTATTATATTGCAGAGCTTTGGACCCCATTTCAGTTCAAACTACATATAAGTATCATCATTAGACTGAGACAATATTTCATTAATAAGAGTTTTAAAATATTAAATAATACCTTATTCTACAGATTTGGATATGTGGGTTCCACTTGTTTGTTTAATTACTTAATTAATTTATTTTACTTAATTACATTTGCCTACCAGGAAAGTCTGACTGTGAATTAAAACCCTTTTCAGTAGAGGCCCAGTGAGAAAAAGCTATGTGGACTAGTACAAAAAGTTATTATGACAACATACAAAACGTGTATTAAAGCCAAAGCACTTATAAGGTTGTAAGTGAGACCTATTGAATGTTAAACAATGAATTAGTTGCACTGTGCAGTACACATACAGTAAAGTTAATCTTTTATAAAAAATATTCTGAAGGCATCTGGATACAGCAGCTTGAGTCTCACACCTGCCTCCTAACATTCCCTGATCGCTGGGATACATTTGCTTCTTTTTGTCTGGTGTACAGTGAATAATCATTTTCCATAAATAAACCACTCTCTCTTCTTCTTCTTTCGGCTTTTCCCGTTTAGGGGTCACCACAGAGGATCATCTGTCCGCTCATGATTAGCAGTGGAGTTTTACAGTGTCGAGTTGCCAGCCCGGTGCCCAACCTTCCACAGAAGGCACACACATGCACACACACACACACCTAGGGCCAATTTAGAGTATCCAATCGACCTACTGCATGTCTTTGGGATGTCGGAGGAAACCGGAGCACCCGGAGGAAACCCACGCGACCACAAGGAGGACGTTCAGACTCCGCACAGAAAGCACCCCTGCCGAGAATAGAACCGGAGAACCTCTTGCTGTGAGGTGGCAACGCTAACCACTGCACCACTGTGGCTGCCCAAATACTCCACTGTCTCTAATGTTTAATATTTTGTTCTTCTGCCACAGTGTTGTCAGGATCAATGCTTTATGCTTGTATAATTGTATCATTACTAATACAGGCTTTGCCTGCTTTCTTGTGGCCAGAATTGGAGCATATACATGTCATTTCAATTAATAAATCCTGCTGTAGAATACCGGTCCAATTATTTATTTGCACTTTGTCTTGTTCCCTCTGCCAATGGAGCTCTTCTGTCATTTAGTATAAGTACTCCCCTTTTCCATTGTTTGTGATATTTTTCTGAACATCCATTCTGAAATTTTCTTTGCAAAATTCTCATGCTCACTTCTATACAAAGATGTGCCCTGTAGCACTGCTGTTTGCACTCTACATTTCTTAATACAATGCGATACTTTTACCTTTTTGTCTATACACATGAGGCCATTCACATTCCAAAATAATATGTTTAGTGTCCTCTTTGTAATAAGAAGTCATTCTTCCTACCTATTACATATGACAGTTCTTTTTTAAATGTCTATTTCCCACTTTTGTGTTACATAGACCAATTAATGTTTGGCAGCTTGATCCTTTATATGGTTGTTTCTATTTGAACCTAGGTCATATTTTTCAAGACTTTTTGTTTTAATGAAAAACCTAAAGCAAAAAGACAAACACACCACCATAGCACCCTCATAACCTACTGACTTAAAACAAATGCACAAAACTATGTACATCCTCAAATAATGAAGTATAACACTACTGATAGGAACAATTATCCCAAATTGATAGCTGCACCCACAGGCATTAACTATCCTAAAATTAGGGTTATCCATGCTAAGGCACATGTTACAAACTGTGCTCCTAATTATGCTAATTGTTGTCTGTTTGTGTCTTATCTTTATTCCCTTCCCCAGTTGTGAAAAAAACAGCTTTTATGCTTTCAGAAAACATTAACGTTTAGCCTTACGAAAAACTGAGCTGACTATCTCTAAATAAAACTAAAGTATATATTGTTCTAGTAAATTCATTAAAGTGTTTAGTTCCTAGAGAAGCTGCTATCTGTTATTCACTTCAAATAATTTCAAACTTTATTTTCTACTGAGCTGCTTGTTTTTGTACCTTTTAATTTTATGTTTTTCTCAGTAAACAGTGTCCAGACCTCTAAATTTATTGCCTTTACCTTCAGTCAGGTTCTTTCCATGGAAACATATGAACAGAATATTCTTAGTTAGCAGAGAACATTTATTTACTAATGCAAAACTATTCATTGCATTGTGGTATTGCATTAAAAACAAACAAAATACAAAACACAAGTCATTAGATTAAGACAAAGACATTAATACAGACATTCACCTATACAAAGTAAAATAAAACATTTCAGCTCTTCATTATAATCAGTGTACTTTTATACCCCATCCCCCAACAGCCCAAGATTACAGCCTATTTACCTAATCTGGATTTTGTCCGGTCTTTCTTCTCTTTCTACATTGTAATGCTTACATTTGTTAAAACTAAAAAAGAAAAAAAGTACTTATTTACTTTAGTTTCTTTATCACATCCAGTGGTCACTGAAAATGCTTTACTATATAACATGCAATTTATATGATGAAATGTTTTATACATATACTGTTAAAAACAAAAAATATTTTACTTATAGTTACTTTCTCTTTTATTTCTATTTTCCTTTCAAACATTAATGACTTGACATGGGGTATATACCTGTCAGTCCCCCACAAGTTTAACAAAGTCAGTAAAAATCCAATCTTTCTTAGTCTCTTTTTCTTGTAGTTTTACATTTATTCACTAATTTCTGTGTTGCCAGTCTTCTTGTTTATCTCCATCCCTCAAACCCAGAGTCTGGTTCAAGTCCAAGGTACTCCGAGTTATTCTAGTTAATTCCTATGCTTTTATTTGTCTCTCAAGCATTTTCCTTTAGCATACTGGAAAATATTACACTGGCAAACTCTCTATAAGCTTTATTATCAGATGAATGAAAAGCAGTGTTTCCTTTTGTTTGATGGCTCACGTTTTGTTGGTCAAACTTAGAATTTCTTCCTTAGCCTGTACTTTGATCATCCAAGAAAAATATTCTGAAGGCATCTGGATACAGCAGCTTGAATCTCGCACCTGCCTCCTAACATTCCCTGATCGCTGTGTTAAATTTGCTTCTTTTCTGTCTGGTGTACGGTGATTAATCATTTTCCATAAACACTCCACTGTCTCTAATTTTTAATATTTTGTTCTTCTGCCACAGTTTTGTCAGGATCAATGCTTTATGCTTGTATAATTGTCTTGGCTGCTTTCTTGTGGCCAGGATTGGAGTATATACGTGTCCTTTCAATTAATAAATAATGCTGTAGAATACCAGTCCACTTATTTATTTGCACTTTTATAAAATTAATGCAGTCTGCTGCTTCCAGTTTCTCTGGTTTTCTCTGTGTGCTCTGTCCTCTAAATTCACCATTTTTGAAACAGCTGTTCCTGAGCAGTTTCATACTCAGCAGCTTTATCTTCATTTTGACTTCTGATTTTTGCAGTTTTAGCAGTTCATTGGAATTGCTATTTACAGCAGTTCTACTGTTTGTCATTGAATGACTGAACTTTGAATAATAAGCATCGAAATTTCACTCCGTGAACTTTCATTTCATAAACAGGGTAAGTAACTACTTGTCCAACACTTTCCCGTCTCACACACAGAAGTGTTTCAAACCCCTTATCTCCACTGTAGTGTGGTTTCAGAATTGGTATATATAGTAAAAGGGGTGTGGGGGCAAAGGGGGTGGGTTTAAAAGACTTCATGTGTGAGAATGGGAAGTGTTGGACAAGTAGTTACTTACCCTGCAAATGAAATGAAAGTTGGGTGAGTGAACGTTTGATGCTTATTGTTCGGTGCTCAGCCTTTCAATGGTTAGCCCATTTAATGGAAGAACATAGACCCATTTAAAGCTTCTTCCATTTCATTTTTTTCCAGCCTTTTGTTTTTTTGAATTGATACATTCCTTCAGTGTTTCATTTATTTTAATCAGCCATGAACACATTTGAGCTATTTTACCTCTAAATTACTGGAAGCCATCTCTTGTACCAAAGCTGGAGCTTGAACTGCTTTTTTGAATAGCTGCAAGATTCTTTCAAATCATTGTTTTCTCTTTGACTTTTCTAGTTGATTTTTCTGTCAGGCTGTTGAAGTGTCTTCTTTACTGGCATCCGGGGAGTATACATACTAGCCAGTAACTGAATTTTACTAAAACAGGCATAATTACTGGCCCTTAACTATTAGTTTATTTTTTCTTACTGGGGGAACTGAAATTAAGTTGTCAATCAGTGTGCAGCCATCTTGGAAAGCCTCTACAATTTACTGTATTTGAGATTAAATTTTAAAATCTACACACAGTTTTATCAGTTTTGTATGTTTTCACTCCTACCATGTCGTGTATCTATAAAACATTTTCCTGTTATCCAAAATAATGTTACATATTTTTTTTCAGTTTTTCCTGCTCTTTATTTTACATTATGCTTAATATGTATATCCAGTTTGTTTGGTTCAGTTTTCAAAGTTATTATTCTACCTCATTTCCATTTCTTGTTTTTTTAATCTCTCCTCTTAATTAAATACCTTGTTCTTATGGAAATATATCCTTATGACCTTATGTGCCTAGATCTTGATGTTATTTACTTTTTTTTTTGCATTCAAACAATTTCCTTTTGAACACTTGTCACATTCCTTTTGCAGTCTTTCTACTAAATTCATCACCCCTATAATGTAGGGAGATGTGGATGGAGATTCAGAGCAGTGACATTGCCATTATATTTTGCATTCTGTTTAAATGTTTTTTGTGCATTTATTTAGCGGAGGAGGATTTATTTATTTGCTTTTGTTTACTGGGTTTGTCTGACTGAGTTTGGTTGAAAAACCTACTTCATTGGAGACCTGGGGAGAAAAGCCCCAACACAGTATAGATGTTTTTAAGCAGACATTCAGTAATACACATGACCAGACATTACATTAACAATCGCACGTTTACTAAGTAGATTACATTCATATGAAATAAAAGAAATTGTGACAGTATAAAATATACTTATGCATTTAGCAGGTGAACACAGAGCAAATGA
Source organism: Protopterus annectens (assembly GCF_019279795.1). NCBI lineage: Eukaryota > Metazoa > Chordata > Ceratodontiformes > Protopteridae > Protopterus > Protopterus annectens. The sequence goes on from NC_056735.1 coordinate 1,213,574,503, forward strand.
AGAGGTGTATTAGTTGAGTTTGTCAGATAGTAGATCCTGTGAGTAATAATTAGAAATTCAAAGAAATGGAATTTAGGAATAGAACTCCTAAAGCAGATATTGAAGTTAAGAGGCAGGGTGTTAAGCATGTTCAGAGAAAATTACATATGACTATCATAAGGTTTATATTAGAAGAATAAAGGTAGGGTGGCGAGCAATGTCGCAAAAGTATGTATATGGCTGGGAGATGCTAGTATAAGTATTCAAATATTGGTGAAGGCTGGTTGCGGGGCATAGGATTCTGAGCAGAGTATTTTTTTAATGATATGGCAAGCTGAAGAATATAGTAGCATTTATTCTGAAGAAATACAGGAGGAGCAGATCCATTGATTTGATAGATGAATTTTAGTTGTGTTTTTAATTAATTACATTCTAAATGGGTTTCAGTGGTAGTGGGATGTGGTTCCATAGTTTAGTTACACTATTTGAATATAGAGAGTCACCTGTAGTATTAGATGATTTGGTCGCATTCATTAGTGATTTTTCTGTAGATAATAAAAGTCTTTTGTGGGAATAGTGTTATATTGCATTATTAAGGACTGGTCAATTTTCAGACTTGCACACAAGTCTGTGTGTTGTACTTGGCTGAGGAAGACCTAGGTGATTCTAGGTGATTAGGTAGTTCTAACAAGCTTTATTCTCACTAACCAGTGATGTGTTCTATTGTTATCATTTTGGCAAATGTGGAAATTTTATTATAACATTGTTTGGGTCTAGGGATTTGTGAGACATGAAGGTTAGTGAAAATTGGGGCAGCATAGAGTAGAGATGACAACAATAAAGTCGAAGTTATACAGGTACAGGGATAAGGTAGGTAGCAGCAGCAGCGGAATTCTGTGCTACGCAGGCAAAAAGTTTTTGGATTGATAGCGTATACCTAATGTTGGTTGTCTCTTTTAATTTCTCTAAGTCTTTTGGGTTTCTAATACCATGATGGGAATGGACCCCATTTCTGTAGTCAAAGTGCAATTAAAGTGCATGAAATTAGTATTGTTTCAGTCTTTCATGTTGGCCAGAAGCGCTCTTCACTGCACCCACAGTATGCCCTATAATGACTCCTCCTGCAATTCTTATGAGGTTACATGTATTGGTAACATACCTAAATACGATTGTAGATTCTTTTTTTTATAAGACCCATTACTCCTACTACTATTGGAACTGTCTGGGTATCTTTCTTCCACATTGCTCTCATTTCTGCCTGCAGATCCTGATAAGATGACTTTGTATCTCTCCATATGCAAGACACTGTAGTCACTGGGTGTGGCGATCTCAATGCTACGTTTGTCTTCTTTTCATGGACCACTATATCTGGTTTTCTAGCATCTATCTTTTGAGCTGTTGGTAATGGGTGATCCCATGTGATGTAAACTTCATTTTCTATGATGCTTTGTGGCTCATGTTTCTAGTATTTTTCAGCCACTTCACTACCATAATGTTTGCACAACCCCTGTGCAACAGTCTTGCCACATTATTATGCCTTTCAGTATACAGTCCTTCTGCCATTAGTATGTCACAACCAGCAACGAGGTGTGCGACTGTTTCCAGTTTGGTTTTGCAAAACCTACATTTGTCTGTTTCTCCCACATGTTCAATGGAGTTCATAAACCAGCGTATACATAGCCCACTATCTTGGGCCACCAATATGATGTACATGCATATGGTTGAGTGCAAATTGCTCGAGCGGGTATGGCCAAATGAGTGTGGCAACATCTCAAAACTGAGATTGCAAGTGTTGCAAATCGCAAAATCCTGTCCCCTTTTTGACCCATGTTAGCACTCGTTTTAGGATGTAGAGCAGTCAGAAATGTCAAATTCATTGTTTTTACGACATTCTAACCATTCGGTGTTACCGGATTCGTGGATAAAAGTCGTTCAAATGCATGGCCGAGCAATTTCTGCTAGACTATATGAATGTAAACCCACCAATATTATCCTTTCATCTCTTGGTTTGAATTCACCTCTCCTTAACCATTCCTGCGTTGGTTCTTCCAGAAGTTTTCTATACTTGTATTTATATTTATATTTGTGCATTTTCCACATTTCTTGCCTTCTCATCTGGTCCTTCACCTTATATTCTTTCTTTTGTTTTTTGGCACATTCATTTGCTGCCTGATTTTTATCTACGTCTGGTTTGATTTACATGATGCTGATATGCTTATGCTAGATTAAACAGAAAAGTAATTTTAGATTTATTCTCCTCATGTTTCAAAACTTTCACTACGTTTGGGTCTTGTGAGATTAGCAGATATGTGTTGAGTCCCATGATTGCTGATCTATACATGTAATCAATTTCAAGGAGGCCCATCCCTCCTTCAGAACGGCGAATATATAATCTTGGTATTCACTGATTTTTATAAATCATTTGGTAAGCGTGAAGCAGCCTTCTTGTTTTTCTGTCTAATCTGTCCAACACATTTGGGGCCAGTCAGGCACTCCAAAACTGTTAAGTTAGGACAGGAATAGAAAATTGGTTTATAGATTGGATTTTGTTCCTAGATGTCAACGCTGTTTTCACGATTAATTTAAGTCTTCGAAAGTATTCCTTACTAAGTTTTATTTACACTTGTTCATGTTTTATTGTTGATCCTTCATCAATTCCCAAATATTTATACACTCCTTGCTCAAGTTCTTTTATATCACATTCTTGCCCCAAACTGATGTGTTCCTGGTGCTGCAATTTTCCTGCTTTAAAGGTTGCTTTTGCACATTTATCAAGACCAAATGACATTCTTATATCATCAGAAAAAGTTTTGACTACTTGCAGTTGTACTTTCAATTCCTCATCTGATGAGCTATAGAGTTTTAAATCATCTACAAAGAGAAGATGAGAAGTCTTTGCACTTGTTTTCTAGGAGCCAATTTATAGCCATGACCTAAGCTGTTAAGTAGACAGTTTATTGGGTTAAGGGCAAGACAGAATAGCAGCGGTGACAGTGAGTCACCATGGAATATCCCCCTTTGAATTATTATCCCTGTGATAATAATTTGTAATGTATCGTGGCTTAAATGCAAAGTGGTCTGCCACTGTCATGGTCACTGTAATGTAGTCTATCAGTGTAGGGTGTATCTTATATATTTTGAGGCACTCTTTTATCTGTGAATGTGGGATGCTCTCAAATGCTGTTTTGTACTCAATCCGTGCCATACTTAGATTCTTCCCCTTTTTACAGTTCTCCACTATGACTATTTAACAACAAATGACCAAATAACTTACTTATCCTGAACCCTAAAAAGACCAAACTCTTACTCTTTCTGCCCAAATCTCTCAATCACTACAAATCCACCTTTTCAATTAATTCCTCTAACAACACTACAATCCTACCTGAAACTCACACAAAATTCTGGGCGTTATCATTGATGATTAACTAAAATTTAACCTTCACATGCTCCAATGTATGAAAAAGACAAACCAGAAACTTGGCTTAATGTACCACAACAAAAGATTTTTAACTGCTAATGCCAGACTCTCCCTTGCTCTACTTCTCCCCTTCCTTGTATATGCTGCCCCAGTTCTTACCAACAGCCAAACTACAACCTTGAACAAACTTACCATAAGATAACCAGATTTATCACAAATTCTCCTTACAATTCTCATCACTGCCTTGCCCTAAACTCTCTACAGTGGCTTGAATTTCCCTAACAACTACTACTGCTATCTCAACTACAAATGCTACACTTCATTCTCCATAAACCTTCTTCATGTCCTGTTTCTCCTCCTCCATCTCTATCTATACTCCACCTTGGACTCTCCATACATCTAATCAACAACTACTGGACATCTATCAAACCAAAGAAACTGTAGGTAAACTACTATATAACCACTCAGTTGCCCATGCTTGGAACAAACTTCCACTTGATGTACGTTCCATCATCCACCCAGCACACTTCAAAGAAAAACTCAAACTTCATTTACTTAACTCCAAAAATTGCCCCTGCCATGCCCCAAATTAACCCCCCACTAGCATACCATTACCAATCCCCCCCCCCTTTTACTCAAGAAAGTCATCAGGCCAATACTTACTAAACTTTATCAAACCATTACTGTTGAACAAAAAAAAAAAAACCTTGATGTATATATGTATATATATTGTTACTCTGTAGAACATATGTACAGCCCTTTTGAATGCATTACTGCACTGTATTACTTTTTGTCTAATTGATTTTCTTTTTTATGTCTTGCTCTTAAGCCAAATTCCTTTAGTTACTGTAAACTCTCTGTTTGGAGCTTTTCTCTTCGGGTCTCCACTGAAAATGGGCCTCAAACCCAGCTGGACCAACCAGGTTAACAAATGTCAATAAATAAATAAATAAATGATCCTTTGTTCCATATGGCTTTCTTTTATTGCCCTTTAGCTCTACTGCCATAATTGAGTTTTCTTCTAAATGACTATAAGCTGTCAGCATCAACCACCATGTACAGTTTATAAGTCGTTGGAAAGCAAGTTATTGGTCTATAATTTTTAAGGTAGCTTGCAGGTTCAGTCTTAAGTAGGAGTGTTGTTTTTCCTGTTGTTAGCCAGGTTGGTGTCTGTTCGGGGTGCGCATATAAATAATTCTTACTCATTGCAATCTTCATGCAAAGATGTTAATACTTTTAACCAAAAGTTAGGTACTGCATCTGGGCCTGGGGTTTTTCAATTAGAGGCTTTTCTTAACTTTGTTTCAATCTCTCTGGCTGTTACTTCATCCCATTTCATATCCTATAAACTTCTTATTCTTTCTTTTACTTCTATCCATTTAGCATCTTTGTTATGTTCCACAGGATCTTCATAGATACTTCTCCAAAATGTATCTATTTCTTCTTTTTTGGTGGTCTTTCAGTTCCTTTTACCTTGTTTCCAGAAAGCACAGGAGTTCAAGGAAATACTCGGGGCTCTAACACCTCAGGAAGAGGAGGAAATATATGGAGTTGAAGAAGAACGAAAGCACCTCAAAACAGCATGTGTGAGGACTATAGAACAGATAATGTAACAGAACCAGGTATGGAAATAAGGTACATAAGGAAAGCTGATGGTAGAAAACAGAAGTCCAGGAGGTCATCAAAAGAATGAAGGAGTATAGGAAAAGTGGGAGACAGAAAAGATACTTCAAGCTAAGAAGGCTAACAAAGAGGCTAAGACAGGAGTTGCAATAGCAAAGAAAAAGGTATTACAGGACATCTACCAACTTCTGGAAAGTGACTGTAAGTGGCACAAATAAACTCCATCAGATTGCAAGTAAAAAACAGAAAGATAAAGAAGACAGACACCCTTCATAAGTAATGCCAGCAGTAATCTCCTCACCAGTACACAGGGCATTAAAGGGAGATGGAAGGAGTAGTTCTAGCAGATTCTGATCGAATAAAACCTCACAAAAGCTGTACTGCCTCAGACACACCCTAGAATGAGACAAGAGGAGGGGCCCTCCCTAGAAGAACTAAGAATAGCACTAAGGAAAATGAAGTCAGGGGAAGGAGCAGGCTCAGATGAGGTCACAGTAGATCTGAGCAAGATGTTGAGTGAGATAGGGGAGAAATGGCTGCTGAGGGTACTCATAGCACTATTGAGAGAAAGGTGTATGCTAGTTGACTAGATAATAAGAATACTAGTGTCAGTGTACAAGAATAAATGGGACATCCACAACTGTGAGCAGTACAGAGGTATCAAACTCCTGTCACACTACATGATTCTGGAGAGGGTGACTGATGAATGAATATGCAGAGTAGTAGAAAGTAAGATGGGAAATGAGCCGTTTGGATTCAGATCAGGATCCAGAATGACTTACCCTATGTTTGCAGTGAAACAGATAGTTGAGAAGAAGGTTGAAATGAGGAAAGAATCCAACTGGGCAATTCTAGACTGGATGAAAACATATGACATGGCTCCAAGAAAGCTAATTTGGGCAGTGCTATGGTGATTTGAAGTCCAGAAACATGGATAGAATTAGTGCAGGCTATGTACAAGGACCCCATGACTCAAGTATGAACAGTGTTTGGAATCACAGAGGGGTTCACAGGGGAAGTGGATGTGCATCACAGTTCAGCTCTAAGCCCACTGCTGTTGATATTGATGATGGACTACATTAACAAACAGATTGGAGGGGACATATCAACAAAGTTGCTGTATACAGGCAATGTGGCCTTTGAGGCAGACTGAGCAAGAACTTCAGCAAAGGATAGGGGAGTGGAATGCAAAGCTTGAAGGCACATGGTATGAAACTGAGTACAGCTAAGACAGTTGTAATAGCAACAAATGGGGGAAATCAGAAGAAGCTGGGAATTGAGATAGAAGGTGTGATAGTGGAACAGGTAACAGCTTCAAGTATCTGCGAGAGGTGGTTGAGGAGAAGGGAAGTCTGAATGAAGACGTCAAATAGAGAATCAGAGGGGCTGCAGCCAACTGGCACAGAAGAATGCCAAAGAAGCTGTAAAGTAAGGTGTACAAAACAGTGGTGTGACCAGTACTACTGTATGGTACAGAAATCTGGGCAGTAAAGGCAGAGCAGATGAGAAAACTAGAGGTGATGGAAATTAAGTGTCTGAAACAAGTGGTAGGATGCACACTGTGACAGACGAAGAAATTATGAAATTAAAGCAGAAGCCAAAGTAGCTCCAATTGCAGAGAAGGTCAAATAGAACAGATTACAATGGTTCAGGCATATGTGCAGAAAAGCTGAAGGCATTCTAGTGAAGAAGATTTGGGACATGCAGGAAGTAGGCAAGAGGAAATAAAGGTTTCTAGCATACAGACAGATAGAGAAGACCTGTGGCGGGCTGGTATGACTGTCAAGGATGGCAGAAGAGCGGTATTGAACCAAGAGAGATGGCAACAGTTGACATGTCACCCAGACCCCATGTAGAAAATGGGAAAAAGGGTACTGATGATTATTATGGTGAGACGCAATGAATATGAATAAAAGAAAGTTGGAAGTTGGTTATGACTAGGTTTGTGATTATCATTGGTAAGTATTAGGCAAACAGTCTAGAGACTATAGCAAGCCTAGCCAAAAAAAAAAAAAAAAAAAACAAAAATCATATTCAAATGCTTCCTCCAGTCTTGAGGGCAAGACAGGATAGACTGGGAAGAATTCCAGGCTGCCCATCTAATTATCTATCTAGGTTTACCTTGAAGTTGCCAAGGGTGCTACTCTGCTTGCTTTGTAATCAATATCTATTCCAGAGATAACGGATACAACTCTATCATGCCAAATTGTCTTACTTACCTGCTGATGAAGGTTAAGTTCATTTAACTAGGTATTTTGAGGTACCATTTGCTCTGTGAAGGAATGGGCGGTCAAAGAGGGTTAGCTATTTCATAGTTCAAAAGGTTAAACACAGATCTCCATGGTGGAGTCTATGAGATTGAGTATAGAGAGAAGGCTGACAGTCTGTCCTTGATAGCCAAGATTTTAGAGACGACTGATCTTGTTAGTTATGACTCTCTGAGGTCTTTCAGTTTCACTGAGATGTTTAGACAAACGCATGCCAAAAGGTGCATTATATTCAGTAATTCATCTGATGAGATATAAGTAAAGGGGAATTAAGAGTTCTTTGGATCTAGTTGAGAAACATTTAAAAATTATAAAAGCCAACTAGAAGTCTTTCTGAACTGCTTATGAAAAATGATGGTCAAATGATAAGGCATTATGAACGAGAGTTCCTAGATCCCTTACAATAGTGTCTGATTGGGGGAGTGTGTCACCTGTATGAGATGTTTTATCAAAATGAAATATACAACATTTTATCACATTAAGTTGACACTATTGTCCTTGCTCCAAATTTTAAAATGGTCAAAACCATACCTCCCAACCTCTTAGCGCAAAAAATCTGGACAAAGCCTATCAAAATGTGGGGACAAAGGTCCAAAAATAAGGACAGATTTTAAATATTGTTCTTATAAACTTAGAAAGTTGCTAGAAAAGCAGGATTTGGTTTAGCATGCATTTTCCTGAAGGATATGAAGTCTGAAACAGAAATGTATATCATTATTTAGTGACTTCAGTCCACAGATCATCCCAGTGATCTACCAGAAAATCATAAATTTTATGAGGAACAAAAATATAAGGCAAATATCTGGACATTCTGCAAAAATCTGTACAGTTGAGAGTATTGGTGAAAACCATGTTGGTGCAATTGTGAATCAGTGGAAGACTGAATAACAACACCTACATTACAGTTGTCTGCAGACTAAGACAACCATAGACCAGGAGTGTTGGTCTGAATGTCTGACAAATAGATGCCATACAAGATGGCCCACCACCGAACTCTGTGGTACATTACTGGTATTTTTTCTTTTGTTTGCTTCAGAAGTGGCACCTGCAATTCCAACCACATGGGGCCTGCCACATAACCAGTTAGCTATCCACTACACATCATAAGGATTTATATTCAGATTTACAAATCTGTTAATAATGACAGCATAGGAAATAACGTCAAAGGCCTTGGCCAGGTTCAGACATGCTGTCATAGGCATTATCCACTGCTTTTGTTACATTTTCAAAGAAATAATACATTTAAAGAGACAGCACTTTCTTTTGCCAAAGCTCTTTACTAATTTACGCTTAAAGGGGCACTATGCCGTTCCTTTTAGCTTATAGGTTCATAGGTTCATAGGTTCATACTAGGCTATCTGCCCGAGGGCATTTACAAGCCTAGCCCATAGTTTTGTGGCTTACGCCACCCCTTTAGTATGGGGAACTATACCCATTATTTTGCTGTGCCTCTGTTGAGCAGTGACACTGAGGTAATCCCTGGGGTATATCTGCGATCTCCCATCCATTGGTCAAGATTTCTCTTGAACAAGGCCAGCGAGGTGCTCTGCCTCACATATACCGGGATTTTATTCCACAGCATAGGGAGTGAGCAGTTTGTTTACATTTTAGCACTGTTTAAGTCACATGATCACCCAGAGGCAAGGTTTTCAAACTGCCTTCTTACCATACTGCAGGTCAGATTACACAAACTCTCAGCAGGGGGTGGCTTTCTTAGAGGAAGTGTGAAAAGGTTACATTTCAAGTATGTCCTTTTCTGTTTACCTTCCCCCATCTATGGCAATTAGGTTAGCTGAAATCACTGCATTTCACTCAGCTAGATAACATGTCTTGTCACACTCAGAACTGTTGTCTCTTTAGCACTGAATTGCTATGTACTTTACTATGTACTTGTTTTGATAAATTAGGTCTAATAATTATTCAGGCCTAGGCAGTAGTATTTCTGTTTCATGTTTGTCACTACAAATCTTTTTTCATGCACTGGCATATTTGACTCGTGGCTTGCTGTTGGTGTGGCCTGCATTCAACTAGCTGCACTTTTATAATCAAACACATTTTTTCTCTTTTTACAGCACAATATTGCTTTGGCCGGTTATGCTTGCAATAAAAACTGTCCTGTATCTATTCCCTGTTTATCACCCAACAATGACAGGCATCTTTGAAATGCAGTCTAAGCACTGTTGTAAATGTTTTTTTTCTTCATTAGCTCTTGCTGTATGTTATCCTTCAGACATCATAGCATCACTATTTCCAGTATTCAAATTGCATTACCATGGTTTTCTTTTTTCACTTTGTTTCTCCCACTTATTGTGATTCAATGTTTTGAGCTTGTACACCTTTGTTGAAGGCTTGACTGAAGTGCAGTTAGTTTACACTCTTCAGCATTTCACAGCTGAGGCAAATGCAGTATATGCTTTTTCTCGTATACTTTTTATTACCACTACTAGCATACTACCACGGTGCATTTTTTATAACACATTAAAAATTTCATGCTTAGACAAGTCTCATGCCCTTGGTCATCCTATACCTTGACTGGTTATAGTCGCTTTTTCTCTATGCATGTGCATATATACGTATGTATGTATGTAACAATTCGTCTTTGAGTTCTTGTAGTTATAATAAAATTGCCTCTACCTGTTTTACTGACAGGTTTGAAATTCAAGCATTCAGGAATATCTATACCTTCTTTATATATTCTGCATATCTCGTAATGCATGTCTTTTTATTTATATGTGTACATTCCTGCTTTACAAGTGCACTGAAAGGTTACTAGTCTACTGTAATTCTTTTGGTTTTCTCTAAGGGGCCCCTGCTGTGTCTCAGATTGTGTGCTCATCAGTCTACTTTCCCAGTTGCTTTATGTCTATCTCACTCTGTTTATATCTATATATATATATATATATATATATATATATATATATATATATATATATATATATATATATATATATATATATATATATATATCTATATATATATAAAGGCCATTTCCGCTTTGCTTTCCCCTAATAACCTCGTGAACTTGGGCTAGGCTAATAGCCCTGGAGCATTTACAAGCCTAGCCCATAGGATTACCCTGGCATTGTGCCACCCAACCTGAGTTCCCAGTGCCTCTGTCAAGTAGAGCCACTGGAGTAATCCCCAGTATGAATTTTCTATTTCACATCCACTCGTCAAGATTTCTCTTGAAGAGGGCCAGTGAGGTGCTCTGTTTAACATGTATGGGAAGTCTATTACAGTGCATGGGCAGTCTCTGGGTTATGAACTTGTCCCTCCAGCATGTTCTGTTGATTGTGGTTATGAGGTTGAGTTCTCTGGAGCTTATGGTGCGGAAGGATTGGGATTTCTTTAGATGTAACATTTCTAACAGAGCCTGCTGGGTTAGACATGGCTTTGTAAATCAAGCAGAGATTGCCTGTAAGTAGGCAATATGAGACAGAGAATAGTTTGGAGTTTTTTGAGTCTGGCCAATATAGGACAAGTATTTAAGGGCTAGGATCCTCTTTGTGAATTACTTTTGCAGCGTCTCCAGTTGTTGCCAAATGGGGCATTGTACTTAATGATTGGCCTAATGAGGGAAGATA